>NW_027411934.1:0-98484 GCF_047663935.1 Musca autumnalis
AAAGTTCACCGGAGATGACTTTCCCAATACAAAAGTTCACCGGAGATGACTTTCCCAATACAAAAGTTCACCGGGCATGACTTTCCCAATACAAAAGTTCACCGGGCATGACTTTCCCAATACAAAAGTTCACCGGAGATGACTTTTCCCATACAAAAGTTCACCGGGCATGACTTTCCCAATACAAACGTTCACCGGGCATGACCTTCCCAATACAAAAGTTCACCGGAGATGACTTTCCCAATACAAAAGTTCACCGGGCATGACTTTCCCAATACAAAAGTTCACCGGAGATGACTTTTCCCATACAAAAGTTCACCGGAGATGACTTTCCAATACAAAAGTTCACCGGGCATGACTTTCCCAATACAAAAGTTCACCGGAGATGACTTTCCCAATACAAAAGTTCACCGGGCATGACTTTCCCAATACAAAAGTTCACCGGGCATGACTTTCCCAATACAAAAGTTCACCGGGCATGACTTTCCCAATAAAAAAGTTCACCGGGCATGACTTTCCCAACACAAAAGTTCACCGGAGATGACTTTTCCCATACAAAAGTTCACCGGAGATGACTTTCCCAATACAAAAGTTCACCGGCATGACTTTCCCAATACAAAAGTTCACCGGGCATAACCTTCCCAATACAAAAGTTCACCGGAGATGACTTTCCCAATACAAAAGTTCACCGGGCATGACTTTCCCAATAGGAAAGTTCACCGGGCATGACTTTCCCAATACAAAAGTTCACCGGGCACGACTTTCCCAATACAAAAGTTCACCGGAGATGACTTTCCCAATACTAAAGTTCACCGGGCATGACTTTCCCAATACAAAAGTTCACCGGGCATGACTTTCCCAATACAAAAGTTCACCGGGCATGGCTTTCCCAATACAAAAGTTCATCGGCGATGACTTTCCCAATACAAAAGTTCACCGGAGATGACTTTTCCCATACAAAAGTTCACCGGAGATGACTTTTCCCATACAAAAGTTCACCGGAGATGACTTTCCCAATACAAAAGTTCACAGGGCACGACTTTCCCAATACAAAAGTTCACCGGGCACGACTTTCCCAATACAAAAGTTCACCGGGCATGACTTTCCCAATAGAAAAGTTCACCGGGCATGACTTTCCCAATATAAAAGTTCACCGGGCACGACTTTCCCAATAAAAAAGTTCACCGGGCATGAATTTCCCAATACAAAAGTTCACCGGGCATGACTTTCCCAATACAAAAGTTCACCGGAGATGACTTTTCCCATACAAAAGTTCACCGGAGATGACTTTCCCAATACAAAAGTTCACCGGGCATGACTTTCCCAATACAAAAGTTCACCGGAGATGACTTTCCCAATACAAAAGTTCACCGGGCATGACTTTCCCAATACAAATGTTCACCGGAGATGACTTTCCCAATACAAAAGTTCACCGGGCATGACTTTCCCAATACAAATGTTCACCGGGCCTGACTTTCACAATACAAAATTTCACCGGAGATGACTTTTCCCATACAAAAGTTCACAGGAGATGACTTTCCCAATACAAAAGTTCACCGGGCATGACTTTCCCAATACAAAAGTTCACCGGGCATGACTTTCCCAATACAAAAGTTCACCGGGCATGACTTTTCCCAATACAAAAGTTCACCGGGCATGACTTTCCCAATACAAAAGTTCACCGGGCATGACTTTCCCAATACAAAAGTTCACCGGGCATGACTTTCCCAATACAAAAGTTCACCGAAGATGACTTTCCTAATACAAAATTTCACCGGGCATGACTTTCCCAATAGAAAAGTTCACCGGGCATGACTTTCCCAATACAAAAGTTCACCGGGCACGACTTTTCCAATACAAAAGTTCACCGGAGATGACTTTCCCAATACAAAACTTCACCGGGCATGAATTTCCCAATACAAAAGTTCAGCGGGCATGACTTTCCCAATACAAAAGTTCACCGGGCATGACTTTCCCAATACAAAAGTTCACCGGGCATGACTTTCCCAATACAAAAGTTCACCGGGCATGACTTTCCCAATACAAAAGTTCACCGGGCATGACTTTCCCAATACAAAAGTTCACCGGGCATGACTTTCCCAATACAAAAGTTCACCGGGCATGACTTTCCCAATAAAAAAGTTCACCGGGCATGACTTTCCCAACACAAAAGTTCACCGGAGATGACTTTTCCCATACAAAAGTTCACCGGAGATGACTTTCCCAATACAAAAGTTCACCGGCACGACTTTCCCAATACAAACGTTCACCGGGCATGACCTTCCCAATACAAAAGTTCACCGGAGATGACTTTCCCAATACAAAAGTTCACCGGGCATGACTTTCCCAATAGGAAAGTTCACCGGGCATTACTTTCCCAATACAAAAGTTCACCGGAGATGACTTTTCCCATACAAAAGTTCACCGGTGATGACTTTCCCAATACAAAAGTTCACCGGAGATGACTTTCCCAATACAAAAGTTCACCGGGCATGACTTTCCCAATACAAAAGTTCACCGGGCATGACTTTCCCAATACAAAAGTTCACCGGAGATGACTTTTCCCATACAAAAGTTCACCGGGCATGACTTTCCCAATACAAACGTTCACCGGGCATGACCTTCCCAATACAAAAGTTCACCGGAGATGACTTTCCCAATACAAAAGTTCACCGGGCATGACTTTCCCAATACAAAAGTTCACCGGAGATGACTTTTCCCATACAAAAGTTCACCGGAGATGACTTTCCCAATACAAAAGTTCACCGGGCATGACTTTCCCAATACAAAAGTTCACCGGAGATGACTTTCCCAATACAAAAGTTCACCGGGCATGACTTTCCCAATACAAAAGTTCACCGGGCATGACTTTCCCAATACAAAAGTTCACCGGGCATGACTTTCCCAATAAAAAAGTTCACCGGGCATGACTTTCCCAACACAAAAGTTCACCGGGGATGACTTTTCCCATACAAAAGTTCACCGGAGATGACTTTCCCAATACAAAAGTTCACCGGCATGACTTTCCCAATACAAAAGTTCACCGGGCATGACCTTCCCAATACAAAAGTTCACCGGAGATGACTTTCCCAATACAAAAGTTCACCGGGCATGACTTTCCCAATAGGAAAGTTCACCGGGCACGACTTTCCCAATACAAAAGTTCACCGGAGATGACTTTCCCAATACTAAAGTTCACCGGGCATGACTTTCCCAATACAAAAGTTCACCGGGCATGACTTTCCCAATACAAAAGTTCACCGGGCATGGCTTTCCCAATACAAAAGTTCATCGGCGATGACTTTCCCAATACAAAAGTTCACCGGAGATGACTTTTCCCATACAAAAGTTCACCGGAGATGACTTTTCCCATACAAAAGTTCACCGGAGATGACTTTCCCAATACAAAAGTTCACAGGGCACGACTTTCCCAATACAAAAGTTCACCGGGCACGACTTTCCCAATACAAAAGTTCACCGGGCATGACTTTCCCAATAGAAAAGTTCACCGGGCATGACTTTCCCAATATAAAAGTTCACCGGGCACGACTTTCCCAATAAAAAAGTTCACCGGGCATGAATTTCCCAATACAAAAGTTCACCGGGCATGACTTTCCCAATACAAAAGTTCACCGGAGATGACTTTTCCCATACAAAAGTTCACCGGAGATGACTTTCCCAATACAAAAGTTCACCGGGCATGACTTTCCCAATACAAAAGTTCACCGGAGATGACTTTCCCAATACAAAAGTTCACCGGGCATGACTTTCCCAATACAAATGTTCACCGGAGATGACTTTCCCAATACAAAAGTTCACCGGGCATGACTTTCCCAATACAAAAGTTCACCGGGCCTGACTTTCACAATACAAAATTTCACCGGAGATGACTTTTCCCATACAAAAGTTCACAGGAGATGACTTTCCCAATACAAAAGTTCACCGGGCATGACTTTCCCAATACAAAAGTTCACCGGGCATGACTTTCCCAATACAAAAGTTCACCGGGCATGTCTTTTCCCAATACAAAAGTTCACCGGGCATGACTTTCCCAATACAAAAGTTCACCGGGCATGACTTTCCCAATACAAAAGTTCACCGGGCATGACTTTCCCAATACAAAAGTTCACCGAAGATGACTTTCCTAATACAAAATTTCACCGGGCATGACTTTCCCAATAGAAAAGTTAACCGGGCATGACTTTCCCAATACAAAAGTTCACCGGGCACGACTTTTCCAATACAAAAGTTCACCGGAGATGACTTTCCCAATACAAAACTTCACCGGGCATGAATTTCCCAATACAAAAGTTCAGCGGGCATGACTTTCCCAATACAAAAGTTCACCGGGCATGACTTTCCCAATACAAAAGTTCACCGGGCATGACTTTCCCAATACAAAAGTTCACCGGGCATGACTTTCCCAATACAAAAGTTCACCGGGCATGACTTTCCCAATACAAAAGTTCACCGGGCATGACTTTCCCAATAAAAAAGTTCACCGGGCATGACTTTCCCAACACAAAAGTTCACCGGAGATGACTTTTCCCATACAAAAGTTCACCGGAGATGACTTTCCCAATACAAAAGTTCACCGGGCATGACTTTCCCAATAGGAAAGTTCACCGGGCATGACTTTCCCAATACAAAAGTTCACCGGGCACGACTTTCCCAATACAAAAGTTCACCGGAGATGACTTTCCCAATACTAAAGTTCACCGGGCATGACTTTTCCAATACAAAAGTTCACCGGGCATGACTTTCCCAATACAAAAGTTCACCGGGCATGGCTTTCCCAATACAAAAGTTCATCGGCGATGACTTTCCCAATACAAAGGTTCACCGGAGATGACTTTTCCCATACAAAAGTTCACCGGAGATGACTTTTCCCATACAAAAGTTCACCGGAGATGACTTTCCCAATACAAAAGTTCACAGGGCACGACTTTCCCAATACAAAAGTTCACCGGGCACGACTTTCCCAATACAAAAGTTCACCGGGCATGACTTTCCCAATAGAAAAGTTCACCGGGCATGACTTTCCCAATACAAAAGTTCACCCGGCACGACTTTCCCAATAAAAAAGTTCACCGGAGATGTCTTTCCCAATACAAAAGTTCACCGGGCATGACTTTCCAAATACAAAAGTTCACCGGGCATGACTTTCCCAATACAAAAGTTCACCGGGCATGACTTTCCCAACACAAAAGTTCACCGGGCATGACTTTCCCAATACAAAAGTTCACCGGAGATGACTTTTCCCATACAAAAGTTCACCGGAGATGACTTTCCCAATACAAAAGTTCACCGGGCATGACTTTCCCAATAGAAAAGTTCACCGGGCATGACTTTCCCAATACAAAAGTTCACCGGGCATGACTTTCCCAATACTTTTCCCATACAAAAGTTCACCGGAGATGATTTTCCCTATACAAAAGTTCACCGGGCGTGACTTTCCCAATACAAAAGTTCACCGGGCATGACTTTCCCAGTACAAAAGTTCACCGGGCATGACTTTCCCAATACAAAAGTTCACCGGAGATGACTTTTCCCATACAAAAGTTCACCGGAGATGACTTTCCCAATACAAAAGTTCACCGGGCATGACTTTCCCAATACAAAAGTTCACCGGAGATCACTTTCCCAATACAAAAGTTCACCGGGCATGACTTTCCCAATACAAAAGTTCACCGGGCATGACTTTCCCAATACAAAACTTCACCGGGCATGACTTTCCCAATACAAAAGTTCACCGGGCATGACTTTCCCAATACAAAAGTTCACCGGAGATGACTTTTCCCATACAAAAGTTCACCGGAGATGACTTTCCCAATACAAAAGTTCACCGGGCATGACTTTCCCAATACAAAAGTTTACCGGAGATGACTTTCCCAATACAAAAGTTCACCGGGCATGACTTTCCCAATACAAAAGTTCACCGGGCATGACTTTCCCAATACAAAAGTTCACCGGGTCATGACTTTCCCAATACAAAAGTTCACCGGGCATGACTTTCCCAATACAAAAGTTCACCGGGCATGACTTTCCCAATACAAAAGTTCAACGGGCATGACTTTCCCAATACAAAAGTTCACCGGACATGACTTTCCCAATACAAAAGTTCACCGGGCATGACTTTCCCAATACAAAAGTTCACCGGGCATGACTTTCCCAATACAAAAGTTCACCGGGCATGACTTTCCCAATACAAAAGTTCACCGGGCATGACTTTCCCAATACAATAGTTCACCGGGCATGACTTTCCCAATACAAAAGTTCACCGGGCACGACTTTCCCAATACAAAAGTTCACCGGAGATGACTTTCCCAATACAAAAGTTCACCGGGCATGACTTTCCCAATACAAAAGTTCACCGGGCATGACTTTCCCAAATCAAAAGTTCATCGGGCATGACTTTCCCAATACAAAAGTTCACCGGGCATGACTTTCCCAATACAATAGTTCACCGGGCATGACTTTCCCAATAGAAAAGTTCACCGGGCATGACTTTCCCAATACAAAAGTTCACCGGGCACGACTTTCCCAATACAAAAGTTCACCGGGCATGACTTTCCCAATACAAAAGTTCACCGGGCATGACTTTCCCAATACAAAAGTTCACCGGGCATGACTTTCCCAATACAAAAGTTCACCGGGCATGACTTTCCCAATACAAAAGTTCACCGGAGATGACTTTTTCCATACAAAAGTTCACCGGAGATGACTTTCCCAATACAAAAGTTCACCGGGCATGACTTTCCCAATTCAAAAGTTCACCGGGCATGACTTTCCCAATAGAAAAGTTCACCGGGCATGACTTTCCCAATACAAAAGTTCACCGGGCATGACTTTCCCAATACAAAAGTTCACCGGGCATGACTTTCCCAATAGAAAAGTTCACCGGGCATGACTTTCCCAATACAAAAGTTCACCGGAGATGACTTTCCCAATACAAAAGTTCACCGGGCATGACTTTCCCAATACAAAAGTTCACCGGGCATGACTTTCCCAATACAAAAGTTCACCGGGCATGACTTTCCCAATACAAAGGTTCACCGGGCATGACTTTGCCAATACAAAAGTTCACCGGGCATGACTTTCCCAATACAAAAGTTCACCGGAGATCAATTTTCCCATACAAAAGTTCACCGGAGATGACTTTCCCAATACAAAAGTTCACCGGAGATGACTTTTCCCATAGAAAAGTTCACCGGAGATGACTTTCCCAATACAAAATATCACCGGGCATGAATTTTCCCATACAAAAGTTCACCGGACATGACTTTCCCAATACAAAAGTTCACCGGGCATGACTTTCCCAATACAAAAGTTCACCGGGCATGACTTTCCCAATACAAAAGTTCACCGGGCATGACTTTCCCAATACAAAAGTTCACCGGGCATGACTTTCCCAATACAAAAGTTCACCGGGCATGACTTTCCCAATACAAAAGTTCACCGGGCATGACTTTCCCAATACAAAAGTTCACCGGGTATGACTTTCCCAATACAAAAGTTCACCGGGCATGACTTTCCCAATACAAAAGTTCACCGGAGATGACTTTTCCCATACAAAAGTTCACCGGAGATGACTTTCCCAATACAAAAGTTCACCGGGCATGAATTTCCCAATACAAAAGTTCACCGGGCATGACTTTCCCAATACAAAAGTTCACCGGGCATGACTTTCCCAATACAAAAGTTCACCGGGCATGACCTTCCCAATACAAAAGTTCACCGGAGATGACTTTCCCAATACAAAAGTTCACCGGGCATGACTTTCCCAATAAAAAAGTTCACCGGGCATGACTTTCCCAATACAAAAGTTCACCGGAGATGACTTTTCCCATACAAAAGTTCACCGGAGATGACTTTCCCAATACAAAAGTTCACCGGCACGACTTTCCCAATACAAACGTTCACCGGGCATGACTTTCCCAATACAAAAGTTCACCGGGCATGACCTTCCCAATACAAAAGTTCACCGGAGATGACTTTCCCAATACAAAAGTTCACCGGGCATGACTTTCCCAATACAAAAGTTCACCGGGCATGACTTTCCCAATACAAAAGTTTACCGGGCACGACTTTCCCAATACAAAAGTTCACCGGAGATGACTTTTCCCATACAAAAGTTCACCGGAGATGACTTTCCCAATACAAAAGTTCACCGGCACGACTTTCCCAATACAAACGTTCACCGGGCATGACTTTCCCAATACAAAAGTTCACCAGAGATGACTTTCCCAATACAAAAGTTCACCGGGCATGACTTTCCCAATACAAAAGTTCACCGGGCATGACTTTCCCAATACAAAAGTTCACCGGGCATGACTTTCCCAATACAAAAGTTCACCGGGCACGACTTTCCCAATACAAAAGTTCACCGGAGATGACTTTCCCAATACTAAAGTTCACCGGGCATGGCTTTCCCAATACAAAAGTTCACCGGAGATGACTTTTCCCATACAAAAGTTCACCGGAGATGACTTTTCCCATACAAAAGTTCACCGGAGATGACTTTCCCAATACAAAAGTTCACAGGGCACGACTTTCCCAATACAAAAGTTCACCGGAGATGACTTTCCCAATACAAAAGTTCACAGGGCACGACTTTCCCAATACAAAAGTTCACCGGGCACGACTTTCCCAATACAAAAGTTCACCGGGCATGACTTTCCCAATAGAAAAGTTCACCGGGCATGACTTTCCCAATACAAAAGTTCACCGGGCACGACTTTCCCAATACAAAAGTTCACCGGAGATGTCTTTCCCAATACAAAAGTTCACCGGGCATGACTTTCCAAATACAAAAGTTCACCGGGCATGACTTTCCCAATACAAAAGTTCACCGGGCATGACTTTCCCAATACAAAAGTTCACCGGGCATGACTTTCCCAATACAAAAGTTCACCGGAGATGACTTTTCCCATACAAAAGTTCACCGGAGATGACTTTTCCCATACAAAAGTTCACCGGAGATGACTTTCCCAATACAAAAGTTCACCGGGCATGACTTTCCCAATACAAAAGTTCACCGGGCATGACTTTCCCAATACAAAAGTTCACCGGCATGACTTTCCCAATACTTTTCCCATACAAAAGTTCACCGGAGATGATTTTCCCAATACAAAAGTTCACCGGGCGTGACTTTCCCAATACAAAAGTTCACCGGGCATGACTTTCCCAGTACAAAAGTTCACCGGGCATGACTTTCCCAATACAAAAGTTCACCGGAGATGACTTTTTCCCATACAAAAGTTCACCGGAGATGACTTTCCCAATACAAAAGTTCACCGGAGATCACTTTCCCAATACAAAAGTTCACCGGGCATGACTTTCCCAATACAAAAGTTCACCGGGCATGACTTTCCCAATACAAAACTTCACCGGGCATGACTTTCCCAATACAAAAGTTCACCGGGCATGACTTTCCCAATACAAAAGTTCACCGGAGATGACTTTTCCCATACATAAGTTCACCGGACATGACTTTCCCAATACAAAAGTTTACCGGAGATGACTTTCCCAATACAAAAGTTTACCGGAGATGACTTTCCCAATACAAAAGTTCACCGGGCATGACTTTCCCAATACAAAAGTTCACCGGAGATGACTTTCCCAATACAAAAGTTCACCGGGCATGACTTTCCCAATACAAAAGTTCACCGGAGATGACTTTCCCAATACAAAAGTTCACCGGGCATGACTTTCCCAATACAAAAAGTTTACCGGAGATGACTTTCCCAATACAAAAGTTCACCGGGCATGACTTTCCCAATACTTTTCCCATACAAAAGTTCACCGGAGATGATTTTCCCAATACAAAAGTTCACCGGGCGTGACTTTCCCAATACAAAAGTTCACCGGGCATGACTTTCCCAGTACAAAAGTTCACCGGGCATGACTTTCCCAATACAAAAGTTCACCGGAGATGACTTTTCCCATACAAAAGTTCACCGGAGATGACTTTCCCAATACAAAAGTTCACCGGAGATCACTTTCCCAATACAAAAGTTCACCGGGCATGACTTTCCCAATACAAAAGTTCACCGGGCATGACTTTCCAAATACAAAAGTTCACCGGGCATGACTTTCCCAATACAAAAGTTCACCGGGCATGACTTTCCCAATACAAAAGTTCACCGGAGATGACTTTTCCCATACAAAAGTTCACCGGAGATGACTTTTCCCATACAAAAGTTCACCGGAGATGACTTTCCCAATACAAAAGTTCACCGGGCATGACTTTCCCAATACAAAAGTTCACCGGAGATGACTTTTCCCATACATAAGTTCACCGGACATGACTTTCCCAATACAAAAGTTTACCGGAGATGACTTTCCCAATACAAAAGTTTACCGGAGATGACTTTCCCAATACAAAAGTTCACCGGGCATGACTTTCCCAATACAAAAGTTCACCGGAGATGACTTTCCCAATACAAAAGTTCACCGGGCATGACTTTCCCAATACAAAAGTTCACCGGAGATGACTTTCCCAATACAAAAGTTCACCGGGCATGACTTTCCCAATACAAAAGTTTACCGGAGATGACTTTCCCAATACAAAAGTTCACCGGGCATGACTTTCCCAATACTTTTCCCATACAAAAGTTCACCGGAGATGATTTTCCCAATACAAAAGTTCACCGGGCGTGACTTTCCCAATACAAAAGTTCACCGGGCATGACTTTCCCAGTACAAAAGTTCACCGGGCATGACTTTCCCAATACAAAAGTTCACCGGAGATGACTTTTCCCATACAAAAGTTCACCGGAGATGACTTTCCCAATACAAAAGTTCACCGGAGATCACTTTCCCAATACAAAAGTTCACCGGGCATGACTTTCCCAATACAAAAGTTCACCGGGCATGACTTTCCAAATACAAAAGTTCACCGGGCATGACTTTCCCAATACAAAAGTTCACCGGGCATGACTTTCCCAATACAAAAGTTCACCGGAGATGACTTTTCCCATACAAAAGTTCACCGGAGATGACTTTTCCCATACAAAAGTTCACCGGAGATGACTTTCCCAATACAAAAGTTCACCGGGCATGACTTTCCCAATACAAAAGTTCACCGGGCATGACTTTCCCAATACAAAAGTTCACCGGGCATGACTTTCCCAATACTTTTCCCATACAAAAGTTCACCGGAGATGATTTTCCCAATACAAAAGTTCACCGGGCGTGACTTTCCCAATACAAAAGTTCACCGGGCATGACTTTCCCAGTACAAAAGTTCACCGGGCATGACTTTCCCAATACAAAAGTTCACCGGAGATGACTTTTCCCATACAAAAGTTCACCGGAGATGACTTTCCCAATACAAAAGTTCACCGGAGATCACTTTCCCAATACAAAAGTTCACCGGGCATGACTTTCCCAATACAAAAGTTCACCGGGCATGACTTTCCCAATACAAAAGTTCACCGGGCATGACTTTCCCAATACAAAAGTTCACCGGGCATGACTTTCCCAATACAAAAGTTCACCGGAGATGACTTTTCCCATACAAAAGTTCACCGGAGATGACTTTTCCCATACAAAAGTTCACCGGAGATGACTTTCCCAATACAAAAGTTCACCGGGCATGACTTTCCCAATACAAAAGTTCACCGGGCATGACTTTCCCAATAGAAAAGTTCACCGGGCATGACTTTCCCAATACAAAAGTTCACCGGGCATGACTTTCCCAATACAAAAGTTCACCGGGCATGACTTTCCCAATACAAAAGTTCACCGGGCATGACTTTCCCAATACAAAAGTTCACCGGAGATGACTTTTCCCATACAAAAGTTCACCGGAGATGACTTTTCCCATACAAAAGTTCACCGGAGATGACTTTCCCAATACAAAAGTTCACCGGGCATGACTTTCCCAATACAAAAGTTCACCGGGCATGACTTTCCCAATAGAAAAGTTCACCGGGCATGACTTTCCCAGTACAAAAGTTCACCGGGCATGACTTTCCCAATACAAAAGTTCACCGGGCATGACTTTCCCAATACAAAAGTTCACCGGGCATGACTTTCCCAGTACAAAAGTTCACCGGGCATGACTTTCCCAATACAAAAGTTCACCGGAGATGACTTTTCCCATACAAAAGTTCACCGGAGATGACTTTCCCAATACAAAAGTTCACCGGAGATCACTTTCCCAATACAAAAGTTCACCGGGCATGACTTTCCCAATACAAAAGTTCACCGGGCATGACTTTCCCAATACAAAACTTCACCGGGCATGACTTTCCCAATACAAAAGTTCACCGGGCATGACTTTCCCAATACAAAAGTTCACCGGAGATGACTTTTCCCATACATAAGTTCACCGGACATGACTTTCCCAATACAAAAGTTCACCGGGCATGACTTTCCCAATACAAAAGTTTACCGGAGATGACTTTCCCAATACAAAAGTTCACCGGGCATGACTTTCCCAGTACAAAAGTTCACCGGGCATGACTTTCCCAATACAAAAGTTTACCGGAGATGACTTTCCCAATACAAAAGTTCACCGGGCATGACTTTCCCAATACTTTTCCCATACAAAAGTTCACCGGAGATGATTTTCCCAATACAAAAGTTCACCGGGCGTGACTTTCCCAATACAAAAGTTCACCGGAGATGACTTTCCCAATACAAAAGTTCACCGGAGATGACTTTCCCAATACAAAAGTTCACCGGGCATGACTTTCCCAATACAAAAGTTCACCGGAGATGACTTTCCCAATACAAAAGTTCACCGGGCATGACTTTCCCAATACAAAAGTTTACCGGAGATGACTTTCCCAATACAAAAGTTCACCGGGCATGACTTTCCCAATACTTTTCCCATACAAAAGTTCACCGGAGATGATTTTCCCAATACAAAAGTTCACCGGGCGTGACTTTCCCAATACAAAAGTTCACCGGGCATGACTTTCCCAGTACAAAAGTTCACCGGGCATGACTTTCCCAATACAAAAGTTCACCGGAGATGACTTTTCCCATACAAAAGTTCACCGGAGATGACTTTCCCAATACAAAAGTTCACCGGAGATCACTTTCCCAATACAAAAGTTCACCGGGCATGACTTTCCCAATACAAAAGTTCACCGGGCATGACTTTCCAAATACAAAAGTTCACCGGGCATGACTTTCCCAATACAAAAGTTCACCGGGCATGACTTTCCCAATACAAAAGTTCACCGGAGATGACTTTTCCCATACAAAAGTTCACCGGAGATGACTTTTCCCATACAAAAGTTCACCGGAGATGACTTTCCCAATACAAAAGTTCACCGGGCATGACTTTCCCAATACAAAAGTTCACCGGGCATGACTTTCCCAATACAAAAGTTCACCGGGCATGACTTTCCCAATACTTTTCCCATACAAAAGTTCACCGGAGATGATTTTCCCAATACAAAAGTTCACCGGGCGTGACTTTCCCAATACAAAAGTTCACCGGGCATGACTTTCCCAGTACAAAAGTTCACCGGGCATGACTTTCCCAATACAAAAGTTCACCGGAGATGACTTTTCCCATACAAAAGTTCACCGGAGATGACTTTCCCAATACAAAAGTTCACCGGAGATCACTTTCCCAATACAAAAGTTCACCGGGCATGACTTTCCCAATACAAAAGTTCACCGGGCATGACTTTCCCAATACAAAAGTTCACCGGGCATGACTTTCCCAATACAAAACTTCACCGGGCATGACTTTCCCAATACAAAAGTTCACCGGAGATGACTTTTCCCATACAAAAGTTCACCGGAGATGACTTTTCCCATACAAAAGTTCACCGGAGATGACTTTCCCAATACAAAAGTTCACCGGGCATGACTTTCCCAATACAAAAGTTCACCGGGCATGACTTTCCCAATAGAAAAGTTCACCGGGCATGACTTTCCCAATACAAAAGTTCACCGGGCATGACTTTCCCAATACAAAAGTTCACCGGGCATGACTTTCCCAATAGAAAAGTTCACCGGGCATGACTTTCTCAATACAAAAGTTCACCGGAGATGACTTTCCCAATACAAAAGTTCACCGGGCATGACTTTCCCAATACAAAAGTTCACCGGGCATGACTTTCCCAATACAAAAGTTCACCGGGCATGACTTTCCCAATACAAAGGTTCACCGGGCATGACTTTCCCAATACAAAAGTTCACCGGGCATGACTTTCCCAATACAAAAGTTCACCGGAGATCAATTTTCCCATACAAAAGTTCACCGGAGATGACTTTCCCAATACAAAAGTTCACCGGAGATGACTTTTCCCATAGAAAAGTTCACCGGAGATGACTTTCCCAATACAAAATATCACCGGGCATGAATTTTCCCATACAAAAGTTCACCGGACATGACTTTCCCAATACAAAAGTTCACCGGGCATGACTTTCCCAATACAAAAGTTCACCGGGCATGACTTTCCCAATACAGAAGTTCACCGGGCATGACTTTCCCAATACAAAAGTTCACCGGGCATGACTTTCCCAATACAAAAGTTTACCGGGCATGACTTTCCCAATACAAAAGTTCACCGGGCATGACTTTCCCAATACAAAAGTTCACCGGGCATGACTTTCCCAATACAAAAGTTCACCGGGTATGACTTTCCCAATACAAAAGTTCACCGGGCATGACTTTCCCAATACAAAAGTTCACCGGAGATGAATTTTCCCATACAAAAGTTCACCGGAGATGACTTTCCCAATACAAAAGTTCACCGGGCATGAATTTCCCAATACAAAAGTTCACCGGGCATGACTTTCCCAATACAAAAGTTCACCGGGCATGACTTTCCCAATACAAAAGTTCACCGGAGATGACTTTCCCAATACAAAAGTTCACCGGGCATGACTTTCCCAATAGGAAAGTTCACCGGGCATTACTTTCCCAATACAAAAGTTCACCGGGCACGACTTTCCCAATACAAAAGTTCACCGGAGATGACTTTCCCAATACAAAAGTTCACCGGAGATGACTTTTCCCATAGAAAAGTTCACCGGAGATGACTTTCCCAATACAAAAGTTCACCGGGCATGACTTTCCCAATACAAAAGTTCACCGGAGATGACTTTTCCCATACAAAAGTTCACCGGAGATGACTTTCCCAATACAAAAGTTCACCGGGCATGACTTTCCCAATACAAAAGTTCACCGGAGATGACTTTCCCAATACAAAAGTTGACCGGGCATGACTTTCCCAATACAAAAGTTCACCGGAGATAACATTCCCAATACAAAAGTTCACCGGGCATGACTTTCCCAATACAAAAGTTCACCGGGCATGACTTTCCCAATACAAAAGTTCACCGGAGATGACTTTTCCCATACAAAAGTTCACCGGAGATGACTTTCCCAATACAAAAGTTCACCGGGCATGACTTTCCCAATACAAAAGTTCACCGGGCATGACTTTCCCAATACAAAAGTTCACCGGGCATGACTTTCCCAAAACAAAAGTTCACCGGGCATGACTTTCCCAATACAAAAGTTCACCGGGCATGACTTTCCCAATACAAAAGTTCACCGGAGATGACTTTCCCAATACAAAAGTTCACCGGGCATGACTTTCTTAATAGAAAAGTTCACCGGGCACGACTTTCCCAATACAAAAGTTCACCGGGCACGACTTTCCCAATACAAAAGTTCACCGGAGATGACTTTCCCAATACAAAAGTTCACCGGGCATGACTTTCCCAATACAAAAGTTCACCGGGCATGACTTTCCCAATACAAAAGTTCACCGGGCATGACTTTCCCAATACAAAAGTTCACCGGGCATGACTTTCCCAATACAAAAGTTCACCGGGCATGACTTTCCCAATACAAAAGTTCACCGGGCATGACTTTCCCAATACAAAAGTTCACCGGGCATGACTTTCCCAATACAAAAGTTCACCGGGCATGACTTTCCCAATACAAAAGTTCACCGGGCATGACTTTCCCAATACAAAAGTTCACCGGAGATGACTTTCCCAATACAAAAGTTCACCGGAGATGACTTTTCCCATAGAAAAGTTCACCGGAGATGACTTTCCCAATACAAAAGTTCACCGGAGATGACTTTTCCCATACAAAAGTTCAACGGAGATGACTTTCCCGATACAAAAGTTCACCGGGCATGACTTTCCCAATACAAAAGTTCACCGGGCATGACTTTCCCAATACAAAAGTTCACCGGGCATGACTTTCCCAATACAAAAGTTCACCGGAGATGACTTTTCCCATACAAAAGTTCACCGGAGATGACTTTCCCGATACAAAAGTTCACCGAGCATGACTATCCCAATACAAAAGTTCACCGGGCATGACTTTCCCAATACAAAAGTTCACCGGGCATGACTTTCCCAATACAAAAGTTCACCGGAGATGACTTTTTCCATACAAAAGTTCACCGGGCATGACTTTCCCAATACAAAAGTTCACCGGGCATGACTTTCCCAATACAAAAGTTCACCGGAGATGACTTTCCCAATACAAAAGTTCACCGGAGATGACTTTCCCAATACAAAAGTTCACCGGTCATGACTTTCCCAATACAAAAGATCACCGGGCATGACTTTCCCAATACAAAAGTTCACCGGGCATGACTTTCCCAATACAAAAGTTCACCGGGCATGACTTTCCCAATACAAAAGTTCACCGGGCATGACTTTTCCAATACAAAAGTTCACCGGGCATGACTTTCCCAATACAAAAGTTCACCGGAGATGACTTTCCCAATACAAAAGTTCACCGGGCATGACTTTCCCAATAGAAAAGTTCACCGGGCATGACTTTCCCAATACAAAAGTTCACCGGGCACGACTTTCCCAATACAAAAGTTCACCGGAGATGACTTTCCCAATACAAAAGTTCACCGGGCATGACTTTCCCAATACAAAAGTTCACCGGGCATGACTTTCCCAATACAAAAGTTCACCGGGCATGACTGTCCCAATACAAAAGTTCACCGGGCATGACTTTCCCAATACAAAAGTTCCCCGGGCATGACTTTCCCAATACAAAAGTTCACCGGGCATGACTTTCCCAATACAAAAGTTCACCGGGCATGACTTTCCCAATACAAAAGTTCAGCGGGCATGACTTTCCCAATACAAAAGTTCACCGGAGATGACTTATCCCATACAAAAGTTCACCGGAGATGACTTTCCCAATACAAAAGTTCACCGGGTATGACTTTCCCAATAAAAAAGTTCACCGGGCATGACTTTCCCAATACAAAAGTTCACCGGGCATGACTTTCCCAATACAAAAGTTCACCGGAGATGACTTTCCCAATACAAAAGTTCACCGGAGATGACTTTCCCAATACAAAAGTTCACCGGGCATGACTTTCCCAATACAAAAGTTTACCGGGCATGACTTTCCCAATACAAAAGTTCACCGGGCATGACTTTCCCAATACAAAAGTTCACCGGAGATGACTTTCCCAATACAAAAGTTCACCGGGCATGAGTTTCCCAATAGAAAAGTTCACCGGGCATGACTTTCCCAATACAAAAGTTCACCGGGCACGACTTTCCCAATACAAAAGTTCACCGGAGATGACTTTTCCCATACAAAAGTTCACCGGAGATGACCATACAAAAGTTCGCCGGAGATGACTTTCCCAATACAAAAGTTCACAGGGCACGACGTTCCCAATACAAAAGTTCACCGGGCATGACTTTCCCAATAGAAAAGTTCACCGGGCATGACTTTCCCAATACAAAAGTTCACCGGGCACGACTTTCCCAATACAAAAGTTCACCGGAGATGACTTTTCCCATACAAAAGTTCACCGGAGATGACTTTTCCCATACAAAAGTTCACCGGAGATGACTTTCCCAATACAAAAGTTCACCGGGCATGACTTTCCCAATACAAAAGTTCACCGGGCATGACTTTCCCAATACAAAAGTTCACCGGGCATGACTTTCCCAATACAAAAGTTCACCGGGCATGACTTTCCCAATACAAAAGTTCACCGGAGATGACTTTTCCCATACAAAAGTTCACCGGAGATGACTTTTCCCATACAAAAGTTCACCGGAGATGACTTTCCCAATACAAAAGTTCACCGGGCATGACTTTCCCAATACAAAAGTTCACCGGGCATGACTTTCCCAATACAAAAGTTCACCGGGCATGACTTTCCCAATACAAAAGTTCACCGGGCATGACTTTCCCAATATTTCCCAATACAAAAGTTCACCGGGCATGACTTTCCCAATACAAAAGTTCACCGGGCATGACTTTCCCAATACAAAAGTTCACCGGGCATGACTTTCCCAATACAAAAGTTCACCGGGCATGACTTTCCCAATACAAAAGTTCACCGGGCATGACTTTTCCAATACAAAAGTTCACCGGGCACGACTTTCCCAATACAAAAGTTCACCGGAGATGACTTTCCCAATACAAAAGTTCACCGGGCATGACTTTCCCAATACAAAAGTTCACCGGGCATGACTTTCCCAATACAAAAGTTCACCGGGCATGACTTTCCCAATACAAAAGTTCACCGGGCATGACTTTCCCAATACAAAAGTTCACCGGTCATGACTTTCCCAATACAAAAGTACACCGGGCATGACTTTCCCAATACAAAAGTTCACCGGGCATGACTTTCCCAATACAAAAGTTCACCGGGCATGACTTTCCCAATACAAAAGTTCACCGGGCATGACTTTCCCAATACAAAAGTTCACCGGGCATGACTTTCCCAATACAAAAGTTCACCGGGCATGACTTTCCCAATACAAAAGTTCACCGGAGATGACTTTCCCAATACAAAAGTTCACCGGGCATGACTTTTCCCATACAAAAGTTCACCGGAGATGACTTTCCCAATACAAAAGTTCACCGGGCATGACTTTCCCAATACAAAAGTTCACCGGGCATGACTTTGCCAATACAAAAGTTCACTGGGCATGACTTTCCCAATACAAAAGTTCACCGGAGATGACTTTCCCAATAGAAAAGTTCACCGGGCATGACTTTCCCAATACAAAAGTTCACCGGGCACGACTTTCCCAATACAAAAGTTCACCGGAGATGACTTTCCCAATACAAAAGTTCACCGGGCATGACTTTCCCAATACAAAAGTTCACCGGGCATGACTTTCCCAATACAAAAGATCACCGGAGATGACTTTCCCAATACAAAAGTTCACCGGGCATGACTTTCCCAATACAAAAGTTCACCGGGCATGACTTTCCCAATACAAAAGTTCACCGGGCATGACTTTCCCAATACAAAAGTTCACCGGGCATGACTTTCCCAATACAAAAGTTCACCGGGCATGACTTTCCCAATACAAAAGTTCACCGGGCATGACTTTCCCAATACAAAAGTTCACCGGAGATGACTTTTCCCATACAAAAGTTCACCGGAGATGACTTTCCCAATACAAAAGTTCACCGGAGATGACTTTTCCCATACAAAAGTTCACCGGAGATGACTTTCCCAATACAAAAGTTCACCGGGCATGACTTTCCCAATACAAAAGTTCACCGGAGATGACTTTCCCAATACAAAAGTTCACCGGGCATGACTTTCCCAATACAAAAGTTCACCGGAGATGACTTTCTCAATACAAAAGTTCACCGGGCATGACTTTCCAACCGTTGGGCCAAAGATATTCTCTTTTCGAACTTTGGCAATAAAATATAATTTTAATGTTATGGCCAGGTCAACGGCCATACGGTTCTTCTAAGCGCTCGTAGAATATATCTTTATCTTATCAAACTTCCGTAATGGAAGGCATTAAATTCATGAAGAAAAACATCCTCCGATTTGTACGTGTGTATGTATTGAGAAATGATTCTAGACAAGACACTAGGTTTAATTGATAAGAAACCGATTAGGTCGGTGCCGTTATATGGGGGCTACAATAAAACATGGACCTATGTCCATAATTTTTGTTGGAGAAGTTTCTTGATCACTGGGAACCCTAAATGAACTCTAATTCGGTCTGCAAATGTAGCTAAAAACATCAAAACACTTGAAATCGGGCGGTACCGTTATATGGGGGTCATACCAAAACGTGGACCTATATTAGCAATATTTAGTGGAGAAGTTTTTTGGTCATTGGGAACCACAAATTCAAATTTCTGTCAAATTTCTGCTAGTTTAGTCAACAAAAATCCTCAAAATACCTTAAAAAATCCTCAAAATACCTTAAATCGGCTGGTACCGTTATATGGGGCTATACCAAAACGTGAGCCTACATAGCCCATCTTCGAACTTGACCTGTCTGAATTTTATCTTGATCAAGAATATATGTACATACTTTATAGGGTCGCATATGATTAGTTCGATGTGTTACAAACAGAAAAACAAACTTAATATACCCTCCATACTATGGTGGAGATTATAAAAAGGCTTCAAAAACACTTCATATCTGCAAATTTGCAACCATGTTTGTATAAATAGAAGTTATCAAACTCAGCCTATGTTTTCTAGCCATTCACATCCGATATGCCTGATGAGCTGAATTAAACCACCAGCGCAACGATCGTAGCATATTGGTTGGGTGTGTGGGACCTCTCTAGAATTCACTTTTTCAATACAAAACTCCTTAGGTCATGTTAGTTCGATCATGTTAGTTCGAGCATGGTCGCAACTAAAGTCGATATTGAAATATTTTGCTTTTATCCGTATTGTAGCAAGTCTTTCATTTACTGGGGTGAAGCTGGGACCAGATTTTTTAACCTTCGACCAACCAACAATCCGCTGATTTTGACACTCATGAGCCACATGCTGAAAAACAAGTGTATGTGCGGCTTGCTACTCTAAAAATAAATGCAAGTGTTGCTTGCCACTCTCAAAATATGTACGAGTGTGGCTAGCCACTCAAAAAATAAGTTATTTAAAATGGATATTTTTTGACACTTGGGATGCTTTGCCAAGTAGTTATGAATACGCAATAACATTTTCTGTTTTACTTTGTTGCTCATCGCACATCAAGTGTTATTTTCAACCCTTGTAATTCAACGGATTGTCTCATGCTCTCCGAGAGAGTGAGAAGAATAAGAATACGCAAAAGCACACATAACATTCCAAGCAAATAAAGAAAAGCATACACTAACGAAACAACAACAATAATTGCCAGCGTCAGGCGAGAGAGCGCCCACGGGCGCTCATTGAACGTTGCACTCTCCACACACACAATTCAACCAATTGAAAAAGCATGCACTCACACAATGACACCCCGTAAAGTATGCAGTAGAAAAGTATGGTGCCTGACCCTGAAATTACAATTGTTTATTTTTTGTAGTGTTGTGTGTGTGCTTCCACTTGATGAGCCAATTGTCAAACTATCTACGATTGCGTGTATTGTATACCAGGGGTGCTCAGAATAGTTCGTGTATTAGTAGTGGTAAGACACTCTCCCCATTACTAAACAATGGCAAATGAGAAATAAAGAGAGAATACGTGTGGTTTGTTTTTACGCTACCGTAAGGAAGTGATCACCAATGTTGTATACAGTGCAAATTACGATGGACACTTGTTTAACTTATTACGCACGGTCTTGATTCGTCGTAAGTGTTTTTGTGGTTGTGGAAAAAATACAGAGTGCAAGAAAACACATGCATTAAAAAGCAAAAGGCCTAAAAAACTTGTGCGTGCTCAATTGGCTTACGGGGCAGGGATGGAAAATTCAGTACAATAGTACCTTTTTCAGTACCGTTTCACTATAAAAAGTACCGAAGTACCCCCGCGCCCAATTCAGTACCATTTCACATATTCTAGTCTAGAAAAAATTTACGTGGAACTAAAAATGCAAAATTCATACTTTGCTTCCAAAATTAAAATTGCTACAAATTTTAATTTATCTTCATATTGGGAATATACCAAAATCCGAAATATCAAGTTACAGTCACTACAGTAGACTTATCATTTAAAAGACTTGACATCGAGCGGTATCTTAGTACATTCCTATCTGAGAACCTTCATTACCTCTTCTATGGGGGCTAAATTAGTGCTGGCAAACTATCCATAGTCGGACTATCGCTTTGATTACTGACGTAAAACAAAGTTTACATTTTTTGGATATCAAAAACAAGTAAGAATGACATTAAGTTCCGGGCCGAACTTTTTGTGGGAACACAAAAATCCAATTAACGACCAATTCGGTAGAAAAATAAAATCTTCAAAAATACTTAAATGATGGGTACGCTTATATGGGGACTGTACAAAAACGCGGTCCTATGCTGTCTGATTTTTTCAAAACACCGAAAATAGGAGGGTACCGTTCTATGGGGGCTATATGAAAACGAGGACCTAAACTGACAAATTTCAGGTGGAAAGTTTTGCACCCCTAACATAGACTAAATGCCAAATTTATTTCGGTGTGTTAATGAGGCTAAAAATGTTAGGAGGAAAGTTTTATACCCTCAAGAATAACAAATTTCATCCATTTCGGTGGGAAATTGAGGCCACCTTCAAAATACAAAAAATCGGGAGGTACTGTTCTAAGGGGGCTATATGAAGGCGTGGACCTCTACCGACAAGTTTCAGGTGGAAAGTGTTGTACCGCCAAAGAAGACTAAATATCAAATTTCAGCCATTTCGGTGTGATAATGGGGCTAAAACATTCAAAATACCGAAAATCGGGAGGTACCGTTCCATGGGGTCTATATCAAAACGAGGACTGATATAGCCCATTTTCAATACCAAACATCCTAGGAGTAATATAAACTTTTATACCAAATTACAAAGCTCTATCTTACAAATTGCAAGCTGTATCTTGATTTCAACAGACAGACGGATGTGGTTACATCGATTTAATGCTGATCAAGAATATTTCGATGTGTTACATGCGGAATGACAAATTTAATTATACCCTCCATGTTGTGGTGGAGGGTATAATAATTTGTTTAAAGTTCAGTATAAACAAGACAAGACAGCGATGAAAACGATAGCATTTGTAGTTGTTTTTACTGAATAACTTTTTTTAAAAAATGAAATAACAAAAAATTACCTTTTCAATGAAAAAACAAGTAAGCAAAGGCTATAGTCGGACGGGGCCGACCATGTGATACCCTACACCACAACATCTAGGAATTAGCTATGTGTAACCACTTTGCACGCTGAATGTTCGGGTTCGATTCCCAAGCCTGGCCACATCAAATTTTCAACGGTGGCATAATACCCCTTAGTAATGTTGGCGATATTTCCTGAGTATTTCAGCCATGAAAAACTTCTCTACAAGTGGCAACTTAGGACTCGCCTTTCGGATTCGGCGATAAAAACTCATCACATACCAATGACATAACATGAATCCATTGATATATGATAAGTCTCACTTGTCACTACTAGGATATTTGTGGAACAATTAAATAAATTATACATTTCTAAACAATATGCCAAATTTGTGAATTTTCACATTGATTAGCATCTTTAATATATATATATATATATATATATATATATATATATATATATATATATATATATATATATATATATATATTTCGTCCAACCATACTTGTAGGCATATTCTTAGACCTAAAGTCTTACATCGTGCAAAATTACGTGACTATTGGGCTATAACTGCGACCTCTAGCGTGATTCTGATTACATTACAAACAAATAACTGGATATATTAGGCTGTAACTCTGTTATCTGAGCACGTAAATCAACATAATTGACATCAATGGAAAGGTCAAAAGATCGTCTTCCAGGTGCAGCTTACTTGCCCGGAATGTCTCAGGAATAAAGATATAAGCTGTATATTAAAAATTTTCACAAATTTCACACAAAAGTTTTGGTCCATTTAACCCTTTAAATTATGTTTTTGGTCCATTTCACCCGCTAAATATTTCACGATCATCTCCAATCAAAATAGCGATCTATTCTGATGTGAAGCCGACCTCCATACCAAATTTCGTGACGATCGGTCCATAATTGCGGCGTGGAGTTTGATTACAATTTATAATGGACAGACGGACACACGGACGGACGGACGGACACACATCTCAAAATCGCTTTATCTCGCCGAGTTATGAAGATTGGTATACCACATTGGGGGTCTCCGACGAATATTTCGCGGTGTTACATGAATTTTTACCAAAACAAACTTATAATACCCTTTCCACATAGTGGTATAGGGTATAAATACCATTTTAGTACTTTTTGAAATTTTTAATTTTCCATCCCTGTTACGGGGGCAAGTAACTCATTGATGATCTCTGGCAACCATACACATGATTTGTGTCATTGCAACTATGTAAAATACAATGCGTCACCTTTAGGTGTTGTTGTTACGCCTTTCCCAATCCATCGTATTTCCTGTATGACAGTTATATCGGCCTTGTTCTTTTCAAGTACATCTGCCAGTGCGTAAACTGCAACTTCTCTATAAAGAGTGCGAACATTCCAAGTGCGGATTCGCAGATCATGGTCTTTAACATGTTTGCGGGGGTCGTCAACTTTACCGGAATTTGTTTGGGTTACTAACTCGACACTCAAATCCACCGCCCAAATCGTCCTTATGGGTGCAAAACCGTAGCTTGTTATAATTACATCCTTACATAAAATAAAATTTTAAAATCTTACTCATTTGTAACTACTAATGTATACGAGGGCGGTTCGGAAACTTCTTAGCCTATCAATGAAAGAGAATAGTTAGTTTTTCAAAAATATTTTTATTTTTTAATATAATCTCCTGAAACTTCAATACACTTAGTCCAACGCTTTTCTAGCAATTCTATCCCTTGATTAAAATAGTTTTCCTCAAGGTCTTCAAAATAGTAGTTTACAACTGTAATTGCATCTTCATTTGAGGAAAACGCTTGCCAGCAAGGAATATTTTTAGATTTGGGAACAAGTAAAAGTCACTGGGAGCTAAATCAGGAGAATAAGCTGGGTGGTCAAGCAACTCGTACTTTAATTCGTTGATTTTAGCCATTGTTAAAACACTCTTGTGGGCTGGTGCGTTGTCTTGATGAAAAATTATTTTTTTGTGTTGTAAGCCAGGACGTCTTTCTCGAATTTGTACATTAATTGTACATTAAGGTTGCAATAGTACTCTGAATTTTTTGTTTCACCCTTTTGCAGATAGTCAATCAATAAAATACCTTTGAAGTCCCAAAAAACCATTGCCATAACCTTAGCAGCCGATTGAATTGTTTTTGCCTTCTTTGGGGCACATCCTCCACAGTCCATTGTTTGGATTGTTCTTTTGTCTCTGGAGTATAGTGGTGGATCCATGTCTCATCAACAGTTATGAAACGACGCTTAAAATCCATTTTATTTCGCTTAAAACGATCCAAACAAGCTTGAGAAATGTTCATTCTTATGCGTTTTTGATCGACTGTTAACAAATGCTGCACCCATCTTGCAGAAAGCTTTTTTATCTGTAGTTCTTCATGCAAAATTAAATGGACTCGATCATTTGAGATGCCCATGATATTAGCAATTTCACGCACTTTTATTCGTCGATAATTTAATACCATATCATGCACTTTGGCTACAATTTCTGTTGTTGTTGCTGTTTTTGGACGTCCACTACGTGGTTCATCTTGAATGCTTGTACGACCACGTTTAAATTCAGCAATTCAATTTTTTACTGTAGCATATGAAGGAGCACTTTCACCTAACACATTCACCATATCATTATGAATTTCTTGTCCCGATAAACCTTTTTTATACCCTCAGCCTTTAGGCTAAAGAGGGTATTTACACTTTGATACGACCAAAAATGTGCCTCATCGAAATAATGGTTTTAGACCCCAAGTATGTTTGTACGATATCCGTTTCAGACAATTTTGAGTAGATCTAGCAATGTCCGTCCGTCTGTCTGTCTGTCCGTCTGTCTGTCTGTCTGGCTTGTGCGCACGATAACTCTCGAACGGATCAATCGATTCGGTTTAAATTTTGGGTATCGAAATACTTTGTCCAGATTCGATTTAAGTTCGAAGATGGGACATATAGGTCCACTCCTTCAGGTACCTCCCCCACAACTGTTCAAAAATTGTCGCAAAACTTGTGCGCAAGATAACTCTTGTAGGGAATAACCGATTTGGTCCATACTTTGCACATCGTGTAATTTCTACCAAACTTAGATGAGGTTCCAATATGGACTCAATCGGTCCACTCCTTCGGGTACCTCCCACACAAAATTTCGGAAAAGTTCAGTTTAGGACCTGGTCTCGAATCGCTTTGACTTTTGTTTACGCACGTTGTATTCGCTGTCCTCTATACGACGCTGTAAGTTTCATTAGGGGCAAGTCCATACTTCCTGAGAAAATAGCCTGAAAGTTACAGAAAACCCTATGACACCGTGTGTAGTGGTTGGAGCGCAAGATAACTCTCGAACGGATCTGCCGATTCGGTCCAAAATTTGGCTTTTGTAATATTTTGTCCAAACTTAGTTCAAGTTTAAATATGGATTATATCGGTCCACTCCTTCCGGTACCTCCCCCACAAAAGTTCGAAGATGTTCGGAAAATTAGTGCGTACCATAACTCTTGAAGGGAGTAACCGATTTGGTCCATACTTTGCACATTACGAAATTTCTACCAGACGTAGATGGGTTTCCAATGTGGACTCAATCGGCAAACTCCTTCGAGTACCTCCCACACAAAATTTCGGAAAAGTTCAGTTTAGGACCTGCTCTCGAATCGCCTTGCTTTTTGTTGTAACATCTTGTATTCACTGTCTCCTATACGAAGGTACAAGTTTCCTCAGGGACAAGTCCATACTTCCTGAAAAAATAGCCTGAAAGTTGAAAAACAGACCCTATGACACCCTGTTTATTGGTGGAAGCGCAAGATAATTCTCGAACGGAAATGCCGATTCCGGCCAAAATTTGGCCTTCGTAATATTGTTTCCAAATTTAATTTAAGTTCGTAGATAAACCATATCTGTCCACTCCTTCAGGTACCTACCCCACAAAAGTTCAAAAATATTCGGAAAAATTGTGCGCACGATAACTCTTGATGGGAGTGACCGATTTGGTCCATACTTTACACATTCTCATAATATCTACCATATATAGATCAGGTTCGAATATGGACTATATTTGTCCACTCCATCCCGTACCTCCCACACAAAATTTTGGATAAGTTCACTTAAAGACCTGCTATTGAATCACTTTGATTTTTGTTGAAGCAACTTACATTCGCTGCCTCAATTACGATGGTAAAAATTGTTTCAGGGGCAAGTCCATACTTCTTGAGAAAACAGCCCGAAGGGTGTAAAAACCCCCTATGGCACCCCCATGGTCTATGTCGGTCCATTCCTTTAAGTGCTTTTTCCGCAAAATGTTTGAACTTTAATCCTAATCAACATTTTTGTCAGTTCATACGACCAAAATTTTGAAACCCCCTAAATACATAAGTTTTTTGTGAAAAATGTGTTTCAATTTGCACAGGCTGAGGGTATATCTCTGTCGGCAAAGCCGACTGATACTTTTTTACTTGTTATGTAAATATTTAATGACAGCACGCATTTCTAATTTTTCCATTGTAAAAAATAGCGGATGCGTCTTTTTTGAACACCTGTTTCTATATGAAGGAGTTACCAGATCGAAACAAATTTTAACATGTGTTCATAACAGAGATGGAAGTTTCCAAAACACCTAACTTTTTTCTGTTTATACCGCTCTTTTTGTGCTAGGCTAAGAAGTTTCCGAACTGCCCTCGTAATTCAGATCATCATTGTATACAAATTGTTCTTAAAAATGTCAGAGACTAAATACGCAATTATTTTTGTCTATTGCCCTGTTTGGTTGCATTTTTTCTGTTTCTTTTTGCATTTCAATGTAAAGTCAGAAGCGATAAATTGATAACCATTGTGCTTCAGGCGACTATGATGTTTCAACAGCGTATAAATGGCAATATGCATTTATAGCTTGCTGTCCATTTGAAGATGCCAGTTGTTACTGAGTGTGCTGAACATAAAAGCACTAATGAAATCAATGAAGTGCTCAGTACAGATTTATGGGTCGAGCAAATGAATGACAGTTATCGTTCCATTTAAGCTGTTTATTCTCCCCACATAATCTACTTGAAGTTCAATAAAAGAAAAATCACCATAACACGGAAAATTAAATTCTTCTGCTTAATTTGCCATCAACTATTGGTAATTGGATTGGAT
This sequence comes from Musca autumnalis, assembly GCF_047663935.1. Classification (NCBI taxonomy): domain Eukaryota; kingdom Metazoa; phylum Arthropoda; class Insecta; order Diptera; family Muscidae; genus Musca; species Musca autumnalis. Next base: position 28,098 of record NW_027411934.1, read on the forward strand.
TGCTAAATGAATATTTGTTAAAACGTTATGATATTTTCGTTACCAAATACATATATAAAATATTGACAATATATTTTGCATTACTTTAATCTCCATTATAAAATAGAGGATGTATTAAGTTGTGGTTTCGTTTGCAAAGGCTCAAACGACATATTTCTATCCAAAAACAATTTTATATTACTAAGTCATCTCATCTTATTAATATTGTTTTCAAGGATTACCGCTTATATCGACCGAATTTCTCCGGTCCCTTGACCCTCGTTATAAGAGATTTTAACTGTAGCTTCAATTCACCTCTAATTTAATGTATTTTAAATGTATTAACTTTCCTCAACCAAATAAGCTTTAATTGACATAGACCCACATTGTGGCATAGTCCCCATATAAGATATCTTCGATTTCAGGTATGAGTTTCAATCAAAACATTTGTTTTCAGACCGAAGTATGTTGTGACCGATGGAATTTCGAAAAATTAAATTTGCACTGAATGTAGAAAGTATTCGACAAAAGATTTGTTAAAAAAAAACAAGTAAGAGAGGGCTATAGTCGGACGGGGCCGTCCCTACACCACTTCCTCTAGGCATTAATTTTCCACGAAATTTATTTAATATGATTGTGACACTTGATATTTTTGCATCATTTATTACTGATAAATTTGAATCAAAGGAGAGGTGAAGAGTTGGTTTTGAAGTTTCCTGTTCGTAATTTGTGGGAATAATCCATCAGAATTTAAAATTTGGACAAAACATAAAATTTTGATATGTTTCCCACAATGGTCAATTTTTTTTCTTGACCAAACCTCTTATTTCGTTCAAAAAAAGTGTAAGTATTGAAATGTAACTACGATCTCTAGCGCGATTATTGTTACACTACCCACAATTAAAACTGTGAGATCCCTGTATATACTAGAATGTAAATATGTTATCTGACCACGTACATCAGCATAATTGACACCAATGGAAAGGTCAAAAGTTCTTCTTCTAAATATAAATTTAGGGAATGGAGTATATAGTATATATAGTCATTATACTTAAAATTTTACCAATTTTCACACAAATATTTTGGTCCATTTAACCCGCAAATTATTACATATTTCTAATGTTACACAGAAAAAAATTGTAGCCATTTGATAAAGAAATTCAAAGATTCAACCAAAAATTTATCGATTTTCCGGCAATAAAAAAAATTGTCATATTGACAAAATTCGATAAAATTTTTTGATCACAAAGTAAAAATACATGTTGATAAAATTAAATTGTACTGTTGATTAAAATATTTATCGATTTTTTTATTTTGAACTGATAAAACATTTCACATATTGACAAAAATATTTATCAAAATATTCCACATTTTGCTTGATAAAAACAAAATATTTTCTTGATTAAAAAAATTGTTGAATGCATTTTTTCCAATCAATAAAAAAATATTCATACATATTTACAATTATTTTGTTGTTTTTTTGTTAAATACAAACCCAAAAGCCACAAAAAAAGATACATACACACATTTATAAATGGTCGTGGTTATTTATTTAGTTGAAATGTCAAGTACAAAAGCAACACCAGACGCATAGGTACATAAAAAATAACAGATGAAAGAAAGAAAAACCGAATGGAATAATTAATAACATAAGTACATAATTATTTAGTGCCACACATTAATGTTAATATAAGAAAACAAATAAATCACTTTTAAATATAAAATACAGGGAACATCATTGAACGTTGTGAAATAAAACACATTCTTCTGCCACATTGAAAATCATCAGCGGAATATAGGTATCTGTAATGTGAGAAATAGTACATCCATATATATTTCAAATATATAATATGTTTTGATGTTATTACCAATATCACATGCGGTTGCTTCTTTGTCCAATAAAATATTCTTCTTAACCTTTTTTATATTCGTGAATTCAATTATAAAATGTATTGGGCATTTAATTTACTTGAAAAGCACCTTTACTTTAAGAAAACACACAAACATTGATTTATTTCTGCACTACCGATCCACACAGAACGACTGCTTTAAAGAGACTGCCAAAAATACCAAACTGACGGTTAAAAAATTGTATCTGCCTTTCTTAACCACAAACAGAACAAAACATGAGAACTCGTACCGTTTTTTTCTTTCCCTCTTCGTTTGTTAGGTTCATAAACATCAGCAACAAAAAACAGTAACAAACTTACATACAAGCCTTTACCCGAGCACAAATAAATAAACAAGCCAAATGCCACACAAACGCTCCATCCCTTCATGCCGCAAAAATTCCATGACCATGCTTTGAAAATATACATAGCAGGGATGGAAAATTAAAAAATTCAAACAGTACTAAAATGGTACTTTTTTCATTGAAAAGGTACTTTTTTTAATATTTTTTAAGGAAAAAAATAAATATTTGTTATTCAGTAAAAAAACAACAACAAAGGCTTATATCTATGTAATCTGAAGATTATTTCAAAACGGTATATATTTTTATACCATACTGGAGGGTATAATTAATTTTGTCATTCCGTTTGTAACACGTAGAGAAGTAAAGACTAGAAGAAATGCATTTTCCAAAAACATATGCTAATAGTTCCACATTTTGGTTACAGATGGCTACACAACTCACTGGAATTGATAACAGCAATGCCAATCGTTTTTGATTCCCATTTCTCGCGGGAGAAAACATTAACGTAGTGTTTTGTGGCTGAAATTTATTTCGGAAGGTTTGAGCCACATTATCATACCAAAATTGTTGAAATTTGGTATTTAGTCTTCGTTGGGGCTACAAAACTCTCCCCCAGAAATTTGTCAGTGCGGGTCCACGTTCTGATATAGCCCCCATAGAACGGTATTTTAAAAGTTTTAGCCTCATTATCCCATAGAAATAACTGAAAATTGATACTTTGTATTCGATATGGATATAAAACATACCTGTGGGTATAGATGCACGTTTTAAATATCCTAGAGCTGGCAAACTATCGTTAGTTAGACTATCGTTTTGATCGCTGTCGTAAAGCCTTGTTTATATTGAACTCAAAACAAATTATTTTTTAAATAATTCGTGACAGATAGTCCAAAAAAAGTTTTGGTGGCCGATATAAACATTGTTTTTCGTCAGTATTCAAAACGATAGTCAGACTGTCGTTGGTTTTGTAGCACCATATGGCCCCTATAGAAGAGGTATTGCAGATTCTCATATTGGAATGTACTTCGATACCGCTCGATGTGAAGTCTTTTAAATGATTAGCCTACCGTTGTGACTGTAACTTGATATTTTGGATTCTCAAAGGGTGGAAGAACTCCACAAAGAAAATGATCAATATATTTTGGTATGATCCCAACATATGTCCAGATTTTTAAAATTTCTGGTAAACTTATCTTGAATTTAGCATTTTTAGTTCCACATAAAATTTTTCTAGGCTATAGTATAGAAATGGTACTTAATTGGCCGCGGGGGTACTTCGGTACTTTTTATAGTGAAATGGTACTGAAAAAAGTACTATTGTACTGAATTTTCCATCCCTGATACATAGCAGCGATACTCACATCTCATGAAAAAAAACACAGCACATTGTTGTAGCGCTCTCTTTATGCCCTAATATTGTTGTTTCTCTTGCTCTTGAGAGCGAGAACATGCGACAAACGTTGAAAACCATTTTAACTACAGAAATTTATTAATAACCATAAACAAATTTCAATAAATTATTTGTTTGAAATCGTTTATTGATCGCTTTCTAGTAACATTTTCATGTTTGATAAACATTTTCCCTATATATTCGTAATATTTTATCGCCATTCGACAAAAATATGGTGATAAAGCTTTTAATCAAAATGTTCAGGGTGGCTTTTTTTTCTGTGTAAATTGCTTCTGTGGGGGATATAAGAAGCCGCGGACCTATACTGATAATTCTCTTCTGGAATATTTTATAACCTCATGGAAGACTAAATGACAAATTTCAGTCTTTCTGTGTGATATTGACGTCACAGCATTCAGAATTACGAAAATCGAAAGGTACCATTCTATGGGGGCTATATGAAGGCGTGAACCTATACCAAATTTTAGCCATTTCGGTGTAATAATGAGGCTAAAACTTTCAAAATACCCAAAATCGGGTGGTACTGTTTTATGGGGCTATATGAAGGCGTGGACCTATACCGACAGATTGCATATAGTACGTTTAATACCCCAAATTTTAGACATTTCGGTGTGATAATGAGGCTAAAACCCATCAAAATACCGAAAATCGGTTGGTACCGTCCTAAGGGGGCTATATCAAAACGTGGACCGATATAGCCCATTTGCAATACCTAACATCCTAGGAGTAATAGAAGCTTGTATGCCAAATTACAAGGATCTATCTTAAATATTGCAAGATGTATCCGAGGGTTGTGTGTTCAACGCTCACCGTTGACACGCCAGTTTGGTGGTGAAAATGTTTTATTTGAGAGATTCCATCATGAGAAAAAATATACTTATTGAGGCTAAGCGACAAATTATTTTCTAGTTTTAAGTGCATTTATAAATAAAACACTGAAACTTAATTATTTTAATTAATTTTTTGTTTAACTTTTTAGTAAATACATTTCGTCGGTGTCATGCTTAAGTGTTCCATACGCCATTTGCCTGATTCGAGAAAAACTCAAGTTAATGTTTAAGGCCATACAGGATAAAAATGGTGCAATAATCCAATACTTTAAGAGCTCAGTTCTACTTAACTAAACTCATAGAATATATCAATAGTTTATTTTAGTCAGATATCTGTAATAGTCTAGAAGTTATGGCCCATTGTTATAATTGCAAAAAGTTGCTGAATTGTTCCATGGAATCTTTTTTTCATGTTTTTGGCAGTTTGTGTCACATGGAACACGTTTTGTCACATTTCAACCAAAACACTTTTTATAAATCGTGTTCCACCTCCCTTATATGAAGTGCTACTGTGGAGTTTAAAAATCAGGACTTTAAATTAAACATTTATTTTTCTCATATAAATGCAATAAGGACCATAATTTTAGGTTTCCTTAACACTTATGTAAGGGATTGCCTCCACTTATCACTACTTTTTTGTGGTAAAAATTTCGATCGAACAAAACGGATTGATATTTTGCATTTCTAAGGTAACATAAAACATTTAAACATGTTTTTCTTATAATACCATTTTTGTAGTCTGTGTACACACTAGCTTCAAGTCGAATGGACGTTTTTGCGTATATTTTTGTGGACTTGCATCAAAATTTTGTCTTTAAACTAGGGATTTTTTGTTTAAACGATTGATAAATTTCCGTTTTCACAATGCAATATTCAAAAATATTTGGATTTAGAAACTATTATTCTTCATTTTTTAAACCAAGTCCTTTAAAACAATTTGTTCCATTCTCCACATTATTCGTAATTTGGCAAAAATAGGCAATTTTTTGTTCCAAACGCCATCATTATTAGTGCGGAACAATTCGTTTTTGTCCCTTCTTGTTCCATACGCCAAACGACATGGATATGGAACTAAGAAGCTCAAAGTTGTTTTGTTCCATACGCCAGGCTTTATGGATATGGAACAAAACGACAAGATTTTTTGGGTCACAAAGCGGATACGGAACATAATGGCATCTGAATATCACGGAAACTATAAGAGATAGAGAAAAACCGACCAAAAAATCTGAAAGAGCATGGTTCAAAACCTTGTACGGAACCTTTATCTCAAAATGTCAAAAATGGCGTATGGAACACTTAAGCATGACACCGACGATTTGTTGACCACTGAGAAGTCCATAACCAAATTACACTCAATTTAGGTCGAAAATGCTGATGAGTCCAAGTGGCGTTGGACGAAACTAGTATTCTCTGCCATCCCCAAAAGTAATCAATTTTAACTACACCCCACTTTAAACTTGTTGTTTTTTAAATTTGAAAACAACAAATATGAGATTAAGCTTGACTACAACAACTAGTAAGTAAAACATACATCTCAACAAAACTGCCAAAGTGAATCTAAAAATAGACACAGAGCACCGTGGACGATTGGTTGTTGTTATTTTTCGACAACTATCAAAATAGTTGTGTGCATTCTCTGCAATGTGGAGACACATGACAGTGGGAGTAGTTAATTTGGTTTACATATGCGGCTACGAGAGTTTTTAGGTGTTTTGGGTTGAATTCGCATTGAAACGAATTCATCAGTCACACTTATTCTTGAGCTCGAGTCGTCATAAAATTGGGGAAGGGTTCTTTGTTTCAATACAAAGAACTAAGAGAACTGATGAGTCCAAGTGGCGTTGGACGAAACTAGTATTCTCTGCCATCCCCAAAAGTAATCAATTTTAACTACACCCCACTTTAAACTTGTTGTTTTTTAAATTTGAAAACAACAAATATGAGATTAAGCTTGACTACAACAACTAGTAAGTAAAACATACATCTCAATAAAACTGCCAAAGTGAATCTAAGAAAACTTTTATATAATATGGGTCTTTCACCAAAAATAGAACGTGAAGGCACAACCTCTGTTCTTGAAGAATCTATTTGAAATAGGTTTATATTGAGGTATTTTTAATGGGTTTCAGTATCACCCATTAAAAATACCTCAATATCGTATGCACATTGCGCGAGTTTTACCCACTTTAATATTTTTTGCATTGTATGATGCAACTGACGGCTCACTTTGGCCGCTGAGTGAAACATCGAAATATCCATAGATATTAAAAGAGAATGATTCGCTGTATCCAAAATCGGACGCGCACCAAATGATTTTAACAGGCTTCTTAATTTTCATATTTTGTGAACGATTGTAATTTCTATATTAATCTTAATTTCCGATCCTTATAATTTATCACAGTAAGCAACTAAGCTTTTGTGATTGTAAACAATATTTCTTGATGAAGTTTTAACAGAATACATTCATTACTGTATGGGCTTTTAGCGAAATAGTTTCTAATTTCTCTAATCATACCAAAAAATATATTTGGAGCAATATTTCAACAATAAGTTTTTTAATTTTGTTGTTGCTATAATATGCAATTTATATACCCAATCTGTATAAATTTAGTTTCATTTTTTTCTACGCATCGTCTAGATTCTGTAGACATTTTTCATTAATTTTTTAAAGGTTTGTATGGACTCTGGGGCGGAATACGCTGGATTTACTTCAAGATTTTTTTTATTCCGAGTATTCGTCGATTTTCCTCGATATTAAAAATAAATTTTGTAAATATTTAGACATCTACACCGACAAAAATTACTGTATTATAGGAATGGTGTGAATAAAGTCTTGCCAAGGTTCAATTTCTGCATTTCAGGAACGCATTTCATAAATCAAAAATATACTGGTTTCTTCTGAGAGATTGAAAAAACAATTTTGGCGAGTTGTTTTGTTTTTATTGACTAACAACAACACACACACAACACCACCAACCAAACCAGAGACATTTTTGCTACTTTTTATTAATTCTTTTATTTTGTATTATTGTAACTTACCGTTTCTTCTAATGATATTTTCACAGCAGTTGTTATCGTCTTGTGAGCATAGCAGAACAATATGAACACTACGTACGTACATGTTGAGTCTATCAGCACTAGGTTGAGATATTAGATGTTGCCTTTATATTAAAGAAATTAAAAATTGTAGATGCGAACTATTTCGTAACCTTAGCCTCTATGACCAATATTGGGCAGACAATGGGTCCCATGATTTAAAATACAACAACAATGGAGGCCAATATAATTTTTTAAAGTACCATTCCATCCCTGTACATATATCCACATTACATTGGTTTACCCTATTATACAAAAAATGCACAAAAAAGAATTTAACCCTCATATTGAAATACCACAACTGTTGACGTTGCACAGACAATAGCTTTCACCAAAGAATTTCTAGAGTATGAAAAAACAACGAAAAGCAAGTTTGCATTGTCATTCTGTCAACCAAAACAAATAAATGACAACAACAAATTGTTACCAAGCAAAAAACAATTTTTTAATGCAATAGACTTTGGAGAGAAATCAATATTTGTGGCAGTTATCGGCTGTAGACAAAGAGCAAAAAAAAAATATTAGAATATTTGCAGACCTTTCCTTGTGGATGGTTAAGGAAGTCTAAATGTAGCAATTTATGGCCTTTGAAAGCTTTTCAATGCCATTCGATGCTCTGACAAAGCAAAGCAGCATTAAGCAATGACTAGCAAAAAAAAAAAAAAAATAAATGTTATAGACAATACGAATGAATATGAATGTTGTTGTGTGAAAGAAAATCTCTCCCACAACGCCTGGATTTCATAGATATTAGAACTGCACCTATAAACAAAGGGTTATTACTATGGGAAAATCATTTTAAATAATAAGTTATGATGTGTAGTAATAGTCCACATATGCTGTGTTGCTTGGACTAACGTGCAGTACCTCAAAAAAAAAAATAAATAATTGGAAATTACCTTAGGAAATTAGGGCACAGCTGTGCTTGAAACAGAACCTGTAGATTCAGGTTCACTCTAAAAGTAACCTGGCGAGGGTTTTTGATCAAAATTGATGCAGTGTCTTCTTCCCCAGTATCTGTCACCAGACAATACCCGGCTCGGCTCCTACAATTTACCAATGATGTGCTTGTAGCAATAGAGCCCTATAAAACCATTCATTGTCCGCTCGTCGTCCAATTTAGGAGACGGTCCAAGATCAAGGTATTCAGATTTCAAAGAAACCCCCAATGCAATCCCAACCAATACTAGTTGCTGAAAAATTGGAAGTTTGCACTACCTAGTGTGAGTAGTAAAAGTACTGTCTTTACCGGATTTACATCTATAGCATTGTCATGGACCCAGCCTGACAGCTGCTCTAGAGTACCATGCTTTATGTCACACAGAGTTGTTAATAATTGAACATTTATTCGCAATACATACAACATTGTCGGCACAAACTGTTGCCTTAGTGTTGAGGTGGTCAAAATGCCCAAGAATTTTGTACATCACGGAAAGCTACAATTGGGGTAAGAGAGCTCCCACTATCCTCGGTTGTTGTTGCACATTCATAAAGTTTTTAGACAATTCTACCAGCTGAGGAGATTTGATACCCTTAATTGATGGTCTTCTCTCTACTTTCCTTCTTCACAGAGGATGGATTGATTGATGTGATAGTAGTGGCTTCTTCGAGATATTTTTATACCCTCCACCATAGTATGGAGAGTATATTAAGTTTTTTATACCATCCCCCGTAATATGGAGAGTATAATTAAATTGGTCATTCCGTTTGTAACACATCGAAATATTCGTCGGAGACTCTACAAAGTATAAGTATATATTCTTGATCGGCATAAATTTCTAAGTCGATATAACCATGTCTGTGTGTCCGTCCGCCTGTATGTTGAAATCAATATACAGCTCGCAATTTTTAAGATAGAGCTTTGTAATTTGGGGTAGAAGTTCCCATTATGTTTGGTACTGAAAATGAGCTATATCGGTCCACGTTTTGATATAGCCCCCATTGAAAGGTTTCACCCAATTTTCGGTATTTTAAGATTTTAGCCTCATTATCACACCGAAATGGCTGAAACTTGATATTTAGTTTTCGTTTGGGAAATAAACCTTTTCACCTGAAATTTGTGGGTATAGGACCACGTCTTCTTATAGCCCCCATAAAACGGTACCTCGCCAATTTTGGTACTTTGAAGGTTGTGATATCAATATCCTACCGAAATGGCTGAAATTTGGTATTCAGGGTGTATAATACTTTCCACCTTAAATTGGTCAGTATAGGAACACGTCTTCAAATAGTCCCAATAGAACGGTACCACTCAATTTTCGGTATTTTGAAGGTTAAAGCCACAATATCCCACGGAAATAACTAAGATTTGGTATTTAGCCTTCGTATACAATTTTCCACCCGAAGTTTGTCGGAACAGGCCCATGACTTCATATAGCACCCATAGAACTGTTCCTACCGATTTTCGGTATTCTGAAGGTTGTGAACACGATATGCCACAGAAATGGCTGAAATTTGGTGTTTGGTGTTCATTGGGGCTATAAAACTTTCCAACTTAAATTTGTCGGTATAGGTCCACGTTTTGTTTCACAAACATCCCAGAAGGGACAAGGGAGACTTATCTCATATCTTCTCTCATATGCACCCTGATTCGTATTAGTTCAATGATATGGGACCTACTGTTTATCGCCGAGTCCGATCGGCGTGTCTTAAGACACCACTTATAGAGAAGTTTTACATGGCTTAAATATTCGGGAAATGTCGCCACGACTTTCAGTGTGCAAGGCGGATGTGCATACCATTGCACCATGGTGCCACCCGTTTTGTTATAGCCCTCATATTACACGGTGCGCCTTAACTAACTTTAAATGAAAAGTGCTTACACCTGAGAAGTTTTTGCGGATTCTGAAACTACAATGTACATAGATGAGAAAAATCAAAAGAACTAAAAAATCGCCGGAGGGATTTTCAAATAAATCGCGGCCAAAATTCACATTTTTAAGTATTTATGTTTTCACGATTTTGCTTGAAACCCGCAAGTGCTATCGTAATGGGACTAAAGAAAATGTGATAGCAGTGAAAATTCTCTACAAGATTGACCTTAATGGTATTTTTGTAGGTTTTAACATTTTTGAGATCTTAAACTTCAAATTGGGACAATGCATTGACTGTATCGCCTCCTTATAAAACAGTGTCATGTACGGTGCGCTTTAACTAAATTTTAATGAAAACTGCTTACACGTGGGAAGTTTTTGCAGATTTTGAAACAGCAATGTTCATAAATGAGGAAAATCATAAAAAACATGAAAAATTCGACGGAGGGATTTTTAAATAAATCGCGGTCAAAGTTCACATGTTTAGATTTATTTTAAGTCTACGCGATTTTGCTTGGAAACCGCAAGTCCTATCGAAATGGAGCTAAAGAAAATATTGTAGCTTTGAAAATTCTCTACTGGATTGTCGTTTATGATTTGTTCCCAGGTTGTATCATTTTTGAGATAAAAAAGCTCAGGTTACATTTTTAGGTTTTTTTGCTAGGGTTTCTCGATTTTGCTTGAATACGCCAAGTCTTATCGATGTGGGACCTGAGAAAATCTCATAGCTTTGAAAATTCCCTGCAAGACTGGCTTATGTAATTTTTTCTAGGTTGTACTATTTGTTAGACATACATGTTTAAGTTGGGAAATTGCATTCATGACCCTAAAGAAAAACGATGTTGAGATTGTTTGGTTGATTCACTCTCTGTATTGCGGATGATGCTCTGCTATCAGTTTCAACTACTTAAGGAAGCACTGAGGTTGATGTACAGAGTTCAAGTTGCTCAAGAGGAATGAACGAATTTATTGAATTTTATTCTACTTAGCTTCCCTTTGTCGTTTAGACATGTATGATAAAATTTAGTAGTACATAGTTGCTTAAAGTAGTAGTAGGTATTAAATATATTTACAGAGGTGTATTTTTAGCTGTTAACTTTAAAAATGTAAAGATCAATCACAATAGGAAATATGAAAAGGTATAAAATCACAATGACAAAAGTACAAAAGCTTAAAAGTGTGGGCGGTTGGCAACCCTGAAATGTCAAACATCTAAAAAAGGTTAAATCGCGGGAAAATTGTTAAATAATTTATTAACAGTATATTTAAAGTAGTTTAAAAAATATAAACCGTGCGTTTTATGTAAATACAATATGCTGATCATCGATTAGTTGGATTTTTGGAGGATAATTGGTGTTTCGCTTCATTTATTGATGTTTGCTAAAAACGATTGCATTTGGTGTGGAGAAGAAGAAAATAAATAAAGTTGTTGCTGCTGTGCTGGCTTACTGAATACTAATCTCAATTGTTTTCCAACGTCTATATATATACATATAGAGAGCAGTTAATGGGCTTGTGTGGTTTTGTTGGTGATTCCTTTCCGTTTGGCTATCATTGGTTACCGCGCTTTCTACCTTGATCATTTTGGTGCTCCCCTTCAAGCATTCCCCAGAGCTGTATATGTTGAATCTGTTATTATGCCGCCTAAGAGGAAAGTTTATAAATGCCCTAAATGTCAAACAACGGTTACAGGAAACAGCATAGGATGCAATTTCTGTGACGATTTTTATCATACAAGCTGCTTAAATATTACAAAAGAACAGCACACATTCCTCTATAGAAATAAGAATTTTCTATATAAGTGCTCGAAATGTCTTAAAGCTACACCCAAAGCTGTTAACATTGATAAAGATGTGCAATCTATTAATAAATCAGCAATCTGCAGTGATAACTCGACTGATTTGAGCAGTGTACTTGCAAGATGTTGCTCTGAGCTCAATGTTTCCTTCAACAGCAACAGGAAAAGCACAGAGTGGAGTTGCAAGATCAAGTTAAAGCTTTTGAAGATAAAATGATGAAACTTATTGAAACTTTGCGAACTGAAGTAAACAGTAAAGTTCAAAAGATTGAACTTGAATTGAGTAATTGCTATGATGTTGTGAAACACTTAGAAGAAAATTTTTCTTTTCATAACATTTTGATATACTCCAGAGGCGTCGTCGTCAACGGGCTCCCGAATGGAATAAAGGATTTGAGGGAACCACTCTTTAAAATAGCAGCTAAATGTGGTATTCAATTAAATCCACTAGACATTCAGCATTGCTCTTATTTCCTAAATGGGAGATCTGTACTGATTAAATTTAATTCGGTGTCTAAATACCACAAGTGCAGCCCCATAATATTGTCGGACATCATGGAAGTGGATGTGCAATCCCGTGTTTACCTAAATGACCATTTAATGCCACGAGTTCCAAGCTGATTTTTCTTTGTAAAAAGCTACGGCAGAACAATGTTATAAAAAGCTTTAAGCTTATTAATGGTGGCAAGCCTATTGTGGAAGTTGTAAAGGCTGATGGATCTTCGGTGAACTTGGATGTTGTATGTTGTGCTGATCTATTGGATAATGTCGACGCCAATACGTAGTAGTTATGCATATGTACTATATTTACTGTTTATACATATGTATGTGTTTTGATTCAAAACTGAACTTACTTGTTTGTTCTTATTGTTGCACATAATGTGTGTCATTTTGAGTAGTTTTAAACATGTAAGCAGTAAGTATGGTTTGTGATAATTTAATCATAGATATATTCATATTTCTGTTTATTTTTTATTTACAATTTTCCTTCGAACCTGTTATGAGCTTATGGATATTGTTAACGATAAAAGTTTTTTGTGCTCACATTTGAGCAATAGGGGCAATAACTTTAACGTTGGGCATTTCAACTGTCAAAGTTTTGCAATTGGCAGTTCTACGAGTAAAATGAATGATATTAGAAGTATATTGGAGGGGAACTATTTGGATGTGGTTGGTGTAAGTGAAACCTGGCTTAAGCCACATATGGCTTTCAACGTTGCTGACATGCCGGGGTACTCTTGCTACAGAAATGATCGTTCTGGTGGTAGAGGTGGTGGTGTGGCTTTGTATATAGCGAAGCATATTAAGCACAAACTAGTTTTTGCTAGTGTAAATGAAGGTGTTGTTGAAGCTATTGTTTTTGAGGTTAATTTCAATGGAAATAAGTTCCTAGTTGGTACTGTTTACCTCCCTCATGGTGATTTCAGTGCTTTAGAGGCAGATCTGTCGGGTGACGTAGGGGATGGAAGATACCAAGCAACGGTCCTGACCGGTTTTAACATGGCAAAGCCCAGGATTTATCTTGGTCCCTCTTTCATCTCAAGTGGACACTGACCTCCCCGTGGTGTCACCTGGGGAACTGCCTTTAACACCCGTTAAAGGTAGTGAGCTAACATGTGCCGCGCGTTCACCCATAAGAACGTTAAAAACTTGGGTTTGGGCGTCGGGTTAGTAACCCTCCCCTAGAAAAAACAGCCTACTATGAAAAAACGAAAGAAAAGAAAAACAAACCCCTCTAAAGTTGACGAACCCCGCAAACGTTTTAAGGACCATGATCTGCGAATCTGCACCTGGAATGTTCGCACTCTTTATAGAGAAGGTGCAGTCTTCGCATTGGCAGACGTACTTGAAAAGTACAAGACCGATATTACTGCCATACACGAAATACGATGGATTGGGAAAGGCGTCACAACAACACCTAAAGGTGACGCACTGTATTATAGCTGCCATGACGTAAAGCATGAGTTTGGTTGCGGATTCGTAGTTAGTCGGAGGCTAAAACATCTGGTATCAAGCTTCACTCCAGTGAATGAAAGACTTGCTGCAATTCGAATAAAAGTTAAATTCTTCAACATCAGCTTTATTTGCGCTCATGCTCCCACTGAAGAAAAGGACGAACAGACCAAAGATATATTTTACGAGCGCTTAGAAGAAACATATGACCGTTGCCCTGCCCATGACATTAAAATCATTCTAGGCCATTTTAATGCCAAAATTGGAAAGGAGAATATCTTTGGCCCAACAGTCGGGAAATTCAGTCTCCACAGTGAAACATCTGACAATGGTATGAGGCTGATAGACTTTGCAGCTGCAAAAAACATGGTAGTTAGCAGTACCAGATTTAATCATCTCGATATTCATAAGGGCACCTGGCTGTCTCCAGATCAGAAAACAAGAAACCAAATTGATCATGTTGTGATAGATGGATAACATTCATCGAGCGTGTTGGATGTACGATCGTTCCGAGGCGCAAACATTGATTCGGACCACTACCTTGTTGCAGCAAAGGTACGCACCCGCTTAAACGTAGCAAACAAAGTACGAACAGACACAACACGAAAGTTAGACATCGGTAAGCTGCAATCACAACAGATAGCCACAGCATATTCCACTCAACTAGCCCAATTGCTTAATCAAAGCACTCCTCATCCCGATAACATATCAGCGCAATGGCAAAGCATTGCCCACTCCATGCAAACAGCCGCAAAATCCATACTTGGATACCAGAGACCTCCACCAAGGAATCCATGGTATGATCAGGAGTGTCGTGCTGCCACCGAAGAGAAAAATGCGGCATATAAGGCTACTTTACAATCCGTAGCAACGCGTAGCGCACGAGAGATACAGGGAGAAAAGGAGAGAGGAGAAACGTCTTTTCCGCAGGAAAAAGAGAGAGATGGAAAAGCGGGAGTGTGAAAAAATCGAAATGTACAGGAGTCAGAATAAAGTCCGAAAATTCTACCAAAGAGTCAAGCATCAAACTGATGGCTTTGGTACAGGCACATCCTCCTGTAGAGACCAGCAAGGTAATTTGGTAACTGATACAGATAGTGTACTCAGGATATGGAAAGAACATTTTTCAAATCTGTTGGTATCCAATAGCAGCGAAGACGACGAAGATACCACAGTCCCAATCCCAGAAGATGGTATTGAATGTATACCGCCCAGCCAAGATGAGGTAAAGACAGCAATAAATCGGCTGAAGAATAATAAGGCAGCAGGGGCCGATGGCTTACCAGCCGAGCTGTTCAAAACCGGAGCCGACACGCTGATAAGGTGTATTCATCAGCTAGTTAGCACCATCTGGCAGGAAGAACGAGTACCCGACGATTGGAACCTGAGTATCCTGTGCCCCGTCCACAAGAAGGGAGATAAGACTGTATGCTCTAACTATAGGGGCATAAGTCTACTCCCTATTGCCTACAAGATCGTGTCAGGGATATTGTGCGAACGACTAAAGCCTATGGTCAACGAGATAATTGGACCATACCAATGCGGCTTTAGACCTGGGAAGTCCACCATTGACCAGATATTTACCTTGCGGCAAATCCTGGAGAAGACCCAAGAGATGCAGATCGACACCTACCACCTTTTTGTCGATTATAAAGCAGCCTTCGACAGCCCGCAGCGCTCAAAGGTATTCCAAGCCATGTCTGAATTTGGTATTCCCGCAAAGCTCATCCGGCTTTGTAAAATGACTTTAACTGACACGAGGTCCTCAGTTAAAATAGGAAAGAACCTCTCCGAAGAGTTTGGTACCAAAAGAGGTTTCAGACAAGGAGACAGTCTTTCGTGTGACCTCTTCAACATCCTGCTAGAAAAGGTTATACGAGAGGCAAACGTCAAAAGAAGTGGCACAATCTACACCAATAGTCACATGTTACTTGCTTATGCTGATGATATAGACATCATGGGCCGATCAGTAAAAGAAGTAACTGATACCTTTATAAAGGTCGAAGGAGAATCTGCTAAAGTGGGTCTGGCGGTAAACGGTGAGAAGACCAAGTTGATGGTGTCGACGCGCAATGCGTCCATTGAGCTCGGACCGACTGTGGAAGTTGGTTCCTATAATATTGAGGTAGTTAAAGACTTCGTCTACCTCGGCACCTCCGTAAACACAACAAACGACATCAGTTGTGAAATAAAAAGAAGAATTGTATTGGCCAACAGATGCTACTTTGGTTTAAGTAAGCAGTTTAAAAACAAAGCCACATCTCGTCAAACAAAAATAACGCTCTACAAAACACTGATACTACCCGTGCTGATGTATGGCTCCGAAGCCTGGGTACTTGCGCAAGCAGACATGGCAGTGCTTGGTGTGTTTGAGAGAAAAATTCTTCGAAAGATCTACGGACCAATCTGCGTAGACGGTGAATATCGACGTCGCATGAACCACGAGCTGTATCTGCTATACAACGACATCAATATAGTTAAACGTATCGAGATGCAGCGATTGCGTTGGCTAGGCCATATCATAAGAATGAGCGATGATGAACCCGCTAAAAAGGCGTATGAATACATGCCACATGGCGGTGCACGCAGAATTGGCAGGCCAAGGAATAGATGGCGCAAACAAGTGGATGATGAGATGAAAAGGCGCGGTATTCCAGAGTGCAAAGCAACAAATAGAGAGGAATGGAGATCTCTTCTTAGTTCGGCCTATAGAACAAATGTTCTGTAATGGGCCAGCTAAGTAAGTAAGTAAGTAAGTAAGAGGCAGATCTGTCAGACTTAGTAGTTAGGTATGAGAATGTTATGTTGATGGGAGACTTCAATAACAATCTATACGATCTTCGTAAATCGTTTAGCGTTAGATCAATATGTAGTAACATGAATCTTTCTGTTGTTCATAATTCTATACCAACTCACTACGATCTTTTCCATAAATCATCTTCATTAATTGAATATTTTTTAATGTCGATGCCTAATTAGGTACGTTTTTCCAGCCAATTCCAGTGTCCAGGAATATCGCATCATTCATTTATATTTATCTCGTTGGACATTGTTTTCAATGCTGTTCCCCAGTATTATGAGTACACTGACTACTCTGCGGTGACGACCAAAACATTGGAAAGTGCTTTGCAAAACTTTGATTTTTCCGGTCTTTATAATACGAATGATGTGGATCAGCAATTGAGTGTTTTGTACATGAACTTTTATGGGGTGCATAACTGTTTTCCTGTGAGCAGGAGGCGATGTATGAATGGTCGTAAGGGTGATTGGTTCAAGTCGCCTGAAATCAAATGTTCGCTTTCGCTTAGAGATTTGTCCTGGAGGGCATATCTACATAGTCCAAGTGAAGCAAACTGGCGTAGATATTGCAGAAGTCGCAATAAGGCGAAGCGTGTGATAAGGCGGATCAAAGCCTCTTTTCATCATAAGATGTTCAATGGAAAAACTCCTAAAGAAATATGGTCCCTTTTAAATACATATGGTATTGCAGTGCTTCGCCTATTCTCAGCTCCTTTGGTGAATTTTCGTTTCGAACTGTTGGACTTGTGGAGATGTTTGATTCGTTTTCTTTGATAAAATCTAATGCAGTTGGCTCAGATGGTCTAACCCTAACGTTTCTTAAAATAATGTTGCCGGTAGTTGGTAATCATATTCTTCACATAGTTAATACTATAATTATGACTTCTGTGTTCCCTTCACTATGGAAAGTAGCCAAAGTAATCCTTATTCGTAAGTCTGATGCTGTTAATGATTTTCGGCCCATATCAATAATGCCTATACTTTCTAAGATGGCGGAGCACATAATTAAAAAAAAAATTTTGGATTATATATCTTTTCCTTCTCTCCTCCATGATTCGCAATATGGTTTTAGTCGTGATAGAAACACCACGTCCCTTCTAGTTGGTCTTACTGACGAAATTCGTCATGTCACGAGTAACCATGTCACGAGTAACCATGTTGATTTAGAAAAAGCTTTTGATAGACTAGACCATCATTTGCTTGTATTTAAATTGTGCCGTCATTTTGGATTTTCCTTCGAGTCGTGTTCTCTAATCGAATCGTATCTCGCTGGTAGGTATCAATATGTTTGTGCTGGAGGAAATTATTCAAGTTTGTTGCCAGTCTTCAGTGATGTGCCCCAAGGGTCCGTTCTTGGGCCCTTATTGTTCATTATGTTCCTGAATGATTTCTTTGCTTCTATTTCTTCCCAAAATTGTCTTACTTTTGCCTTCGCCGATGACATTCAGTTGTTATTCAAGTGTGATGCCGATTTCCCTGATGTCATGCAGAGTGTTATTGATCATGCTAATTTAAGTATGGCTAGTTGGATATCCCTAAATAGTTTGACAATTAATGTTAATAAAACCAAGGCTATGGCGTTTGGTATAACTGCTAGGTCTGATATTGTTGTTAGATATAACAACACGCAAATTGAGTTCATTGAATCTATAAAATGTCTTGGAGTTTTTGTGAATAATGGATTGACTTTCGAGGCTCACATCACTTCATTAGTATCAAAATTTAACTTTATGGTAAGGAAACTGTATAGCACAGAGCTAAGTCTTTCGGTTGATACAAAAAAGTATGTCGTTAAAGCCCTGATTATGCCGTTAGTTATATACTGTATTGAAGTTTTTTCAGGAACTTTTGGTTACGTTCTTAAAAACTACAAGTAGCTTTTAACAGAGTAATAAGGTACGTTTATTCAATCAGAAGTTGGCAGCGCGTTACTTCATTCGTTGTTGATTTCTTAGGATGCAAGTTTCATGATTTCATAAAACTGCGGAAGTACCTCCTATTTTATAAATGTTTTAAGAAGCAGACTCCACTTCACTTTCTCAAAATGGTTAATTTCATGAGGTCTTTGCGAAATTGTCAAATTCGTATCCCAATCCTATTATCTTCTCTAGATCGATCTTTTCATGTACGTGTTGCCCGGGTTTATAATGTATTGCCACAGCCTTTAAAAACTTTTAATCTTTCATCAATTTTATTTCGGGAAAAGATGTTTGAGTAGTTTATTTCAAATTACTCTTAGTTTTGCCCAATTATATAAGTTTTTATTGCCCTTTTATTGCTGATATTTGCATTGCAATGATAAACTTATACATTCATATTTTTTATAGGAGTAGTTCAAATTCTATTAACTGTTTTCTTTTTATTACAGTGTTTTTACAGTGTTTTATTTAACTTGCCTTGGTGTGTGTTTAGTTCAAATCTGGTAACTCATTTTTAACACGGTTGTAGTTGACCAATCGAACTAAAACTTTGCACACTTCTCAGATTTGGATGACAATACACGAATATGAAATCAAAACCAATATTGGTCCATTTTTACACTGTTTTACAGTGTTTTATCTAATTTGCTTTTCAAATCTGGTAACTCATTTTTCACATAGTTGCAGTTTACCAATCGAACTTAAAATTTGCACACTTTTTAGATTTGGATGACAATACATGAATATGAAATCCAAACTAATATTGGTCCATTCTTACAGTGTTTTTACGGTGTCTAACTTGACCTCTTTTCAAATCTGGTAACTGATCTTTAACACGGTTGCAGTTGACCAATCGAACTAAAACTTTGCACACTTTTCAGATTTAGATGACAATACATGAATATGAAACCTAAACAAATATGGGTCCATTGTTTCCTATAGCCCTCATATAACGGTACCACCCGTTTCTGGTATTTTGCTTTTCAAATCTGGTAACTCGTTTTTCACGCAGTTGCAGGAGACCAATCGTACTTAAACTTTGCACACTTTTCAGATTTGGATGACAATACATGAATATGAAATCAAAACTAATATTGGTCCATTCTTACAGTGTTATTACGGTGTCTAACTTGACCCCCTTTTAAAATCTGGTAACTGATTTTTAGCACGGTTGCAGTTGACCAATCGTCAAAGCCTCAATAAATATATTCTTTCTCATGATAGAATCTCTCAAATAAAACGCTTGCCGTATAATTTTGCCACCATTCATAATTTAAATGCAAGCGTTTTATTTGAGAGATTCTATCATGAGAAAGAATATATTTATTGAGGCTAAGCGACAAATTATTTTTTAGTTTTAAGTGCATTTGTAAATAAAACACTGAAACTTAATTTTTTTTAAATTATTTTTTATTTTTATTTTGAATATTGTTCTGGAGTAGTCGCAACTCAATCAAAAAGGTTTTTTTAATACAATTTTTTAAATAATTTATTTATTTTACTAGAATTAATTCTTAAACTTTGTAAGTTTTGTTTGGAGTAGTTGAACATCCCTCCACTCCTTCCTGGAGTAGTTTTAATTCATGCATTTTAAATTAAAAGTTTTCTGTAAGGAGATGCAAATTTATATGTTTTTTTTTTTACCCTTTATTATGATAGTATTTTGTTTTGATTGGAATAGTTTAACACCCTTTCCTTATTAATTTTAAGCAACTATATTAAGTCATGCAATTTG
Organism: Musca autumnalis; assembly: GCF_047663935.1. Classification (NCBI taxonomy): domain Eukaryota; kingdom Metazoa; phylum Arthropoda; class Insecta; order Diptera; family Muscidae; genus Musca; species Musca autumnalis. The sequence goes on from NW_027411934.1 coordinate 48,625, forward strand.
TTATTTTAAATTCAAATGTAGTATACAGCCCTAAGGTTGAAAGACTGGGCATTATAAAATGGAAATAAATTGAAAAAAAAAAATTAAAAAAGTGTTACTATGGAAATGTACGACAGAGGGCGTTAAACTGTAATTATTAAAATGTTGATTGCTTCAACCCAATTTTAACTTCAATATCTCAAAAATGGTAAAATCTACAAAATACCATTAAGATCAATCTTGTAGAGAATTTTCATTGCTACCACATTTTCTTTAGTCCTATTACTATATCACTTGCGGTTTCCAAGAAAAATCGTGAAAACCTAAAAAAAACCTTAAAAATGTGAACTTTGACCGCGATTTATTTGAAAATCCCTCCGGCGATTTTTTAGTTTTTTGATTTTTGTCATCTATGAACATTGTAGTTTCAGAATCTGCAAAAACTTCCCAAGTGTAAGCACCATTCATTTAAAGTTAAAGCGAGTATTATCAGTTAAGATATTCTGCTCCTGCAAGGAGTAAGAGGAAGAGCTTAGTACTTTTATAAAAGATACTAGCAGACCCCTGTCCGCGTTGCTGGCCCGTCGTGCTTGACAATTCAAAAATAGGTATTTCCTATTTCACTTCTTATGTCCATTGTCAAACCGAGGAGGATTTTTAATTTATCAACAGATTCTGTGTGTAACCTTTCTTTTCTCTTACGGACTTTGTCCGATTTTTTCGCCCGTTGATGTTGTTTAAGATTTATTATCGTCCATCACAGAGGACAGTATTCTAAAGCGATCTAATTATAAAAGTTAAAAGAATGGTAAAGTCGAATTCTCCCGCTTATTGAGACTTATATATATATATATATATTAGTTTTGCATGGCTGAGCTAAATTTGTAGCCTATTTTAACCTGGACCATCCCTGTACATTCCATGACAATTTCAGGAAAATCAGCTCAGTCGTTTTTGCAGAAAAGAATTGAATTGAATTGAAAATTGAAAAAAGTGGCCGTGGTCAAATTTTCTTTGCATAAATACCTTAGTTGGGTTATGACAACAATTTCTAAAAAAGGCCTATACAAATCGGTCCAGCCATTCTCAATTGATGCCATTACCAACGAACGACATTTGATTTTTAGTTATAAAGATATAGCATTTTTAAAGAATTAGCGGAAGTACCCCGTCAACCCGACCTAAGTCGGGTTATGGCGAACATTTCACAAAAAGAATTATCCAAATTGGTCCAGACGTTTTCAAATGATTACCAACCATTTTTTTCATTACCAACGAACTAATTTTTTTCATTTTTATTTATAAAGATTATACTAATTGTTCCTATTCACTTCAATACAGTTCGTGGTGGAGGGTATAAACAGTTTGGCCGAACTAAACGCCGTTCTTACTTGTTCCATTTGTAATGTATTGTAATAATCATTTGCGACCCTACATATTCTTGGTATCAGGATAAAACTCTGAATACGTCTAGCCATGTCCGTCTTTTTTAATCACTCTAGCGTCCACAAAAATTGAGCTAGAGCGCTGTATTTTTGATCCCGAGCATTTTTCCATAGGCAGGTCAAGTTCGAAGATGAGCTATATCGGCCCATGTTTTGGTATAGCTCCCATATAACGGTACCTCCCGATTTTCGGTATTTTGAGGATTTTAGCTACAATTTTTAACCAAACTAACCGTAATTTGATATTTGAGGTTCTTAGGGGCCACAACACTTCTCCAAATTGCCAACATAGACCCAAGTTTAGGTATACCCCCATGTAATTTGACATTTAAGGTTTCCCGAAGTCACGAAACTTCTCCACCAAGAATCGTCAACATAATTACACGTTTCGGTATAGACTCCATATAATGGTACCACTCGATTTTCGGTGTTTCGAGAATTTTAGCTAAATTTTTTACTGAAATAGCGGTGATTTGAGACTCCCAGTGGTCACAAAACTTCTGCACCAAAAATTGTCAACTTACATACATATGTCCCTTTGAAATAGCCCCTATAAACGGTACCTTGGGATTTTACATATTTTGAAGATTTTTGCTACATTTTTGATCGAACTAACCGTATTTTGACATTTGAGTTTCCAAGTGGTCACAAAACTTCTCCAACAAAAATGTTCAACGTTTTGGTATGGGCCCCACACAGGTACCACAGATTTCAGGGTTTTTTTACATTTTCGTGCAAGATTGGCTGTCCTTTAGCATTTATGGTTCATAGTAGTTAAAAATATCTCTATCAAAAAATTGTTAACATTGTCCCACGTTGTGTATAACCCCCAAATACCACCACGGTACCGCCCGTTTTAAACTGACCGAATTAGCTAAAATTAGGTATATAGAGTTCCCAGTGCACCAACATAAAATTAATTATTTCACAATTTTTTTATTTTGTTCGACCTTTTGTTGATGTTAAATAAAGAGACGAGTGTTTTCTTCGATCTTAAGGTCTTTACTGGGATGTAATTTATTTGTTGTTGTCACCAATAGTCTTCAGATAAAACATAAAAATTAATAAAAACGGACACAGAAAAAAAAGATAGATAGATTCTTGGGCCCTTATTGTTCATTATGTTCCTGAATGATTTCTTTGCTTCTATTTCTTCCCAAAATTGTCTTACTTTTGCCTTCGCCGATGACATTCAGTTGTTATTCAAGTGTGATGCCGATTTCCCTGATGTCATGCAGAGTGTTATTGATCATGCTAATTTAAGTATGGCTAGTTGGATATCCCTAAATAGTTTGACAATTAATGTTAATAAAACCAAGGCTATGGCGTTTGGTATAACTGCTAGGTCTGATATTGTTGTTAGATATAACAACACGCAAATTGAGTTCATTGAATCTATAAAATGTCTTGGAGTTTTTGTGAATAATGGATTGACTTTCGAGGCTCACATCACTTCATTAGTATCAAAATTTAACTTTATGGTAAGGAAACTGTATAGCACAGAGCTAAGTCTTTCGGTTGATACAAAAAAGTATGTCGTTAAAGCCCTGATTATGCCGTTAGTTATATACTGTATTGAAGTTTTTTCAGGAACTTTTGGTTACGTTCTTAAAAACTACAAGTAGCTTTTAACAGAGTAATAAGGTACGTTTATTCAATCAGAAGTTGGCAGCGCGTTACTTCATTCGTTGTTGATTTCTTAGGATGCAAGTTTCATGATTTCATAAAACTGCGGAAGTACCTCCTATTTTATAAATGTTTTAAGAAGCAGACTCCACTTCACTTTCTCAAAATGGTTAATTTCATGAGGTCTTTGCGAAATTGTCAAATTCGTATCCCAATCCTATTATCTTCTCTAGATCGATCTTTTCATGTACGTGTTGCCCGGGTTTATAATGTATTGCCACAGCCTTTAAAAACTTTTAATCTTTCATCAATTTTATTTCGGGAAAAGATGTTTGAGTAGTTTATTTCAAATTACTCTTAGTTTTGCCCAATTATATAAGTTTTTATTGCCCTTTTATTGCTGATATTTGCATTGCAATGATAAACTTATACATTCATATTTTTTATAGGAGTAGTTCAAATTCTATTAACTGTTTTCTTTTTATTACAGTGTTTTTACAGTGTTTTATTTAACTTGCCTTGGTGTGTGTTTAGTTCAAATCTGGTAACTCATTTTTAACACGGTTGTAGTTGACCAATCGAACTAAAACTTTGCACACTTCTCAGATTTGGATGACAATACACGAATATGAAATCAAAACCAATATTGGTCCATTTTTACACTGTTTTACAGTGTTTTATCTAATTTGCTTTTCAAATCTGGTAACTCATTTTTCACATAGTTGCAGTTTACCAATCGAACTTAAAATTTGCACACTTTTTAGATTTGGATGACAATACATGAATATGAAATCCAAACTAATATTGGTCCATTCTTACAGTGTTTTTACGGTGTCTAACTTGACCTCTTTTCAAATCTGGTAACTGATCTTTAACACGGTTGCAGTTGACCAATCGAACTAAAACTTTGCACACTTTTCAGATTTAGATGACAATACATGAATATGAAACCTAAACAAATATGGGTCCATTGTTTCCTATAGCCCTCATATAACGGTACCACCCGTTTCTGGTATTTTGCTTTTCAAATCTGGTAACTCGTTTTTCACGCAGTTGCAGGAGACCAATCGTACTTAAACTTTGCACACTTTTCAGATTTGGATGACAATACATGAATATGAAATCAAAACTAATATTGGTCCATTCTTACAGTGTTATTACGGTGTCTAACTTGACCCCCTTTTAAAATCTGGTAACTGATTTTTAGCACGGTTGCAGTTGACCAATCGTCAAAGCCTCAATAAATATATTCTTTCTCATGATAGAATCTCTCAAATAAAACGCTTGCCGTATAATTTTGCCACCATTCATAATTTAAATGCAAGCGTTTTATTTGAGAGATTCTATCATGAGAAAGAATATATTTATTGAGGCTAAGCGACAAATTATTTTTTAGTTTTAAGTGCATTTGTAAATAAAACACTGAAACTTAATTTTTTTTAAATTATTTTTTATTTTTATTTTGAATATTGTTCTGGAGTAGTCGCAACTCAATCAAAAAGGTTTTTTTAATACAATTTTTTAAATAATTTATTTATTTTACTAGAATTAATTCTTAAACTTTGTAAGTTTTGTTTGGAGTAGTTGAACATCCCTCCACTCCTTCCTGGAGTAGTTTTAATTCATGCATTTTAAATTAAAAGTTTTCTGTAAGGAGATGCAAATTTATATGTTTTTTTTTTACCCTTTATTATGATAGTATTTTGTTTTGATTGGAATAGTTTAACACCCTTTCCTTATTAATTTTAAGCTACTATATTAAGTCATGCAATTTGTTATTTTAAATTCAAATGTAGTATACAGCCCTAAGGTTGAAAGACTGGGCATTATAAAATGGAAATAAATTGAAAAAAAAAAATTAAAAAAGTGTTACTATGGAAATGTACGACAGAGGGCGTTAAACTGTAATTATTAAAATGTTGATTGCTTCAACCCAATTTTAACTTCAATATCTCAAAAATGGTAAAATCTACAAAATACCATTAAGATCAATCTTGTAGAGAATTTTCATTGCTACCACATTTTCTTTAGTCCTATTACTATATCACTTGCGGTTTCCAAGAAAAATCGTGAAAACCTAAAAAAAACCTTAAAAATGTGAACTTTGACCGCGATTTATTTGAAAATCCCTCCGGCGATTTTTTTAGTTTTTTGATTTTTGTCATCTATGAACATTGTAGTTTCAGAATCTGCAAAAACTTCCCAAGTGTAAGCACCATTCATTTAAAGTTAAAGCGAGTATTATCAGTTAAGATATTCTGCTCCTGCAAGGAGTAAGAGGAAGAGCTTAGTACTTTTATAAAAGATACTAGCAGACCCCTGTCCGCGTTGCTGGCCCGTCGTGCTTGACAATTCAAAAATAGGTATTTCCTATTTCACTTCTTATGTCCATTGTCAAACCGAGGAGGATTTTTAATTTATCAACAGATTCTGTGTGTAACCTTTCTTTTCTCTTACGGACTTTGTCCGATTTTTTCGCCCGTTGATGTTGTTTAAGATTTATTATCGTCCATCACAGAGGACAGTATTCTAAAGCGATCTAATTATAAAAGTTAAAAGAATGGTAAAGTCGAATTCTCCCGCTTATTGAGACTTATATATATATATATATTAGTTTTGCATGGCTGAGCTAAATTTGTAGCCTATTTTAACCTGGACCATCCCTGTACATTCCATGACAATTTCAGGAAAATCAGCTCAGTCGTTTTTGCAGAAAAGAATTGAATTGAATTGAAAATTGAAAAAAGTGGCCGTGGTCAAATTTTCTTTGCATAAATACCTTAGTTGGGTTATGACAACAATTTCTAAAAAAGGCCTATACAAATCGGTCCAGCCATTCTCAATTGATGCCATTACCAACGAACGACATTTGATTTTTAGTTATAAAGATATAGCATTTTTAAAGAATTAGCGGAAGTACCCCGTCAACCCGACCTAAGTCGGGTTATGGCGAACATTTCACAAAAAGAATTATCCAAATTGGTCCAGACGTTTTCAAATGATTACCAACCATTTTTTTCATTACCAACGAACTAAATTTTTTCATTTTTATTTATAAAGATTATACTAATTGTTCCTATTCACTTCAATACAGTTCGTGGTGGAGGGTATAAACAGTTTGGCCGAACTAAACGCCGTTCTTACTTGTTCCATTTGTAATGTATTGTAATAATCATTTGCGACCCTACATATTCTTGGTATCAGGATAAAACTCTGAATACGTCTAGCCATGTCCGTCTTTTTTAATCACTCTAGCGTCCACAAAAATTGAGCTAGAGCGCTGTATTTTTGATCCCGAGCATTTTTCCATAGGCAGGTCAAGTTCGAAGATGAGCTATATCGGCCCATGTTTTGGTATAGCTCCCATATAACGGTACCTCCCGATTTTCGGTATTTTGAGGATTTTAGCTACAATTTTTAACCAAACTAACCGTAATTTGATATTTGAGGTTCTTAGGGGCCACAACACTTCTCCAAATTGCCAACATAGACCCAAGTTTAGGTATACCCCCATGTAATTTGACATTTAAGGTTTCCCGAAGTCACGAAACTTCTCCACCAAGAATCGTCAACATAATTACACGTTTCGGTATAGACTCCATATAATGGTACCACTCGATTTTCGGTGTTTCGAGAATTTTAGCTAAATTTTTTACTGAAATAGCGGTGATTTGAGACTCCCAGTGGTCACAAAACTTCTGCACCAAAAATTGTCAACTTACATACATATGTCCCTTTGAAATAGCCCCTATAAACGGTACCTTGGGATTTTACATATTTTGAAGATTTTTGCTACATTTTTGATCGAACTAACCGTATTTTGACATTTGAGTTTCCAAGTGGTCACAAAACTTCTCCAACAAAAATGTTCAACGTTTTGGTATGGGCCCCACACAGGTACCACAGATTTCAGGGTTTTTTTACATTTTCGTGCAAGATTGGCTGTCCTTTAGCATTTATGGTTCATAGTAGTTAAAAATATCTCTATCAAAAAATTGTTAACATTGTCCCACGTTGTGTATAACCCCCAAATACCACCACGGTACCGCCCGTTTTAAACTGACCGAATTAGCTAAAATTAGGTATATAGAGTTCCCAGTGCACCAACATAAAATTAATTATTTCACAATTTTTTTATTTTGTTCGACCTTTTGTTGATGTTAAATAAAGAGACGAGTGTTTTCTTCGATCTTAAGGTCTTTACTGGGATGTAATTTATTTGTTGTTGTCACCAATAGTCTTCAGATAAAACATAAAAATTAATAAAAACGGACACAGAAAAAAAAGATAGATCGCTTACATTGTAAAAATTTTTCTAAAAAACTAGTGCCAAGTTTACTTAAATCTACGATAGTTTAAACAAATAAATTGTATCACAATAAAGACCTTAAGCTTGAAAAAAACACTCGTCGCTTTATTTAATATTCTACATAAGTTTAAAATATTTCACTGTGGAGAGTATAACGCTTTTTTACTGTTAATTAATTCAGGAAATTGAGGAAAAATATCTAGTGAAGTCCCATGTATCTTTCCCGTTGTCATAGTGGAGAATTTACCAAAACAATGGCTTTTGTATTTGTTGCACATATTACTGCTTAAAATGTGAGCACCCTTTATCCTATTCCGTTTCATATGTGGCAATAACAATTTTGTTTGGTCTAGAGGATAAAACAAATGAAGGCTTTTCATTTTGTCGGCTAGAGAATTTGCATTCAAATTAAATGTGGTGTGTATTCCGCAAATACTCTTGGCAATCAGGAACGTATTTTGTGATAATTTTACTTTTAATTCAAAAATTGCACTTTTAAACAACAAACATATTTGTTTTAAATACACATAATTTAGTTTAAATAAAAAATAACATACATAACAATAACAATAGCTCAACTCGAAAGAGAATTAATTCAAATATCACTCTAAAAATGACCTTCGCCTTAATAAGGCAAAACAAAAAAAAAAAAAAAATAACATAATTTGTTTCTGCAACCCCACCCCTTGTCATTGCCAAGCCTCTGTCGTCTGAAGCTACTTCGAATAGAGTGAATATTTGCAATGTTAAATGAAAATTTTCGGAGAACAATATGCTCTTTTTAACAAAGATTTATGTATGAGTATGTGTAGAGCAAATCCTAGCATTTCCAGCCGTTCTTTACATAGAACTCAAAAATATTATTTTCTTAGGTTCGTATTGTACTATTATGGCCAAATTATTAAAAATTTGTGGTTCACAGATAATGGCCTATAAATTGGTTTGAACTAAAACGTTTGTAATCGATTCGAACAATGTTACTGGGGAGGAAACATTGAAATAACTCAATGGCCCATAAAAAGTCAGATGCATATGCAATGATTTGTATTCAAGAGCTCGCTTTGAATGCGACTGCGGTATGTATAGATGTGTAGGAGGAATATAAATTTCTCGAAAATTTGGGTAATATTTTTGTGGAAAAAGGCATTGATGAACATTTATGATTGCATGAATGTATACTTTATATATTGACTTTAAGTGTCATTGATGGATCATTTTGTATGGGGTAAAAAGTCGTAAAATATATACTTGTATGTACTTATATTTTCAGTGTAATTTACATGTTATAGAAATGAAAAACAAATTGTATTTCTTTCAGTACCAAAAACTTAATATCATATTTCCATTTCATATTAATATCTCCTTTTGAAATAATTTTTATACCCTCCACCATATGGAGGGTATAATTAAATTTGTCATTCCGTTTGTAACACATCGAAATATTCGTCGGAGACCCTATAAAGTATATATATTATTGATCAGCATAAAATTCTATGTCGATTTGACCATATCCGTCTGTCCGTCCGTCCGTTTTAGCTTCATTATCCTACCAAAATAGCTGAAATTTGGTACGTAGTCTTCTTTAGGGGTACCAAACTTTCCCCCAGAATTTTGTCGGTATCGGTCCACACCTTCATGTAGCCCCCATATAACGGTACCTCCCGATTTTCGGTATTTTTAACGTTGTGGCCTCAATATTCCACTGAAATGGCTGAAATTTGGTATTTAGACTTCGTTGGGGGTACTCAAACTTCCCCTTTAAATTTGTCGGTATAGGTCCACGCCCTCATATAGCCCCCATGGAAAAGTACCTCCCGATTTTTCTTATTTTGAAGGTTGTGTCTTCAATATTCCACCAAAATGGCTGAAATTTGGTATTTAGTCTTCAATGTGATATAAAACTGTTCGCCAGAAATATGTCTGTACAGGTCCACGCTTTCATATTGCCCCATTTCTGACTAAAATTCGTCGGTATAGGTCCACGTTTCGATATAGCCCCCATAGAACGGTACCTCCGGATTTTCGTAATACTGAAGATTGTGACGTCAATATCCAACCGAAATGGCTGAAATTCGTTATTTCGTCTTCCAAGAGTTATAAAATATTTCAGAAGAGTATTATCAGTATATGTCCACGTCTTCCTATATCCCCATAGAAGCTTACTTCTTGATTTTCGGTATTTTTTAGTTTTAGCCACATTCTCTTACCGAAATATAGGAAATTTGGTATTTTGTCTTCTTTGAGCCTAAAAACTTTCCGTCAGAAATTTGTCGGTATAGATCGACGTTTTGAAATAGCCCCCATAGCATGGTGCCTCACATTGTTTTACCGAAATTGCTGAAATTTAGTATTAAGTCTTCTTCATACACGAAAGGAAACTAATTATTCCATTTTACTTCAATACAACTTGTGGTGGAGGGTATAACAAGTTCGGCCCGGCCGAACCTAACGCCGTTCCTACTTGTTACTTATTAGTACACTAGATTATAAGTTATTTACGGCTACTGCTTAACAAATCAATGTACATATATAACTGAAAGAGTTGTTAAGCATCAAAAAGCCGTTCTCACTTACCGCAACATTTAATTTGTTTTTTCATTGAGGTTTCTAAAAATAATAATGGCTTCTCTTCATCCTAAAAATTATGTTAATTTGCGTTGGATGCACTTTAACACGACGTGTGTATATTTAAGATTGGTTTTTGGAATTGAACTACACAATATGCTAATTGATGTTAATGACAAGTAAGCAAAGGCTATAGTCGGGACTAGGACGTCTATGTGATCCCCTACACCACTATCACTGTGCATAAGCTTTCGATTTTTTAGGCAGATACTGGAGTTAGTCAACACCATGGCTTTTAATACCAAAAAAACAATTAAGAATGCAGAATATCTTAACTGACGGTAATCACTTTATATTAGGGAAGGACTTCTTTGCAAAAGCAGTATATTGGGGCATTACCTTTCCTCCCTCTCTGTTGTTGTTTCACCAATACATTCATACATATTTTAGTATTGATCCGGTACAGAGCCAAGTTCTGGGAGCAACGCACGAAAGCGAAAAAGGGCAAGTGAAAAATAAGCAGGTACAAACAGAGTACGTGATAACGCCAAAAAGCAATCAAAAATAACGGTATCAATTTCACCGGAGAAGGCAAAAGTGAAGAAAAAAGTTCGCACATCTGAGCCTGAAACGAATAAAGCGCCTGTGGATAATAATGCTCAATGGACCACAGTAAAAGAAAGGAAAAAAGCAAGCAACTACTGAGGCTGAAATTGTAAACAGCATCCTAGAGGCATCCAAGAAAACCGACGCTTCTGCAATCAAAGTGCGTAATGTCCGAAATTTCTACAGAGGTACAAAACAAGCCTAAGTAGAAATTCCTGGTAACATTGCTGAAAAAATCCTTAAGAGTAAGTGGTTTATTGAAGTGGGCCTCATAGATTGTAGTGTTTTAAGATTCTTAAAATAAACCTTGGCAGGGGTCGTAGTCATGAAAACTTCGTCGTAGTGCATACGAATTTACAGTTGCTATTTATACCCTACACCACTATGTGGAAAGGGTATTATAAGATTGTTTGGGGAAAAAATTCATGTAACACCGCGAAATATTCTTCGGAGACCCCCAATGTGGTATATACATATGTATCTCGACGAGATAAAGCGATTTTGAGATGTGTGTCCGTCCGTCTGTCCATTATAAATTTTAATCAAACTCCAGGCCGCAATTATGGACCGATCGCCACGAAATTTAGCATGGAGGTTCAGACCAGAATAGACACCTATTGTTATTGGTGATGATCGTGGACTATTTAGCGGGTGAAATGGACAAAAAACATAATTTTTATCCGATTTTGTAGCTGCTCTTTAGGTCGCAATAATAGTCCGATCGCCTCGAAATTTTAACTAAGGTAAGAGTATATGACAAAGAAGAAGCTTGCAATTTGAGATAGTGATCAGATAATAATGGACCATAACTTTTGTGTGAAAATTGTGAAAATTTTAATATACAGCTTATATATGTTTTCCTGGAAGATACATTCCGCCCACGTACATAACATTTGGAAGGCCATTTCTTGACCTTTCCATTGATGCCAATTATGTTGATTTACGTGCTCAGATAACAGAGTTACAGCCTAATACATCCCGTTATTTGTTTGTAGTGTAATCAAAAGCACGCTACAGGTCGCAATTATAGATCAATAGTCACGAGATTTTGCACGATGTAAGAGTTTAGGTCGAAGAACATACCTACAATTTTGAATTATGTCTCATATTATCTAGTGGGTTAAATGGACCATTACTTTTGTATGAAAAGTATAAAAATTAAAATTTTCGTCCATATTTTACTTCCTGGAGGGCATATACCAGCAAAGTAGCCTACATAAAAGAAAAAGAACTACTGTCCTTTCCCCTGATGCAAATTGCAATAATGTGTCTTCTGGGTAACTGACGGGCCTACTGCCTAATATACATATAATAGGCTTTGTGTAGAATACAACATTTTCATCTCATGCTATAATTTATCTCTATCTTGATGGAGAAATTCCGAGCACTATTGCAAATTACGTGGAGCCCTAGCATATTAATTGTCCAATTGAATTTTTTTATACATATGTATATTGTAGCATGGGGTAGCTTCGCCACCTTTTTCAAAATGAACTCGGTGTCGCTACAGTTAAAGTTTTTTTTGAAATATTAATTTTGGTGAAGCCACCCATTCCCTCCTGGCGTATAATTAAATATTAATACTTTTGGGAGTCTTAAATTTGTTTGCATGCAAATTATTTGAATTTCTGCTCATTATTAGTTGTTTTTTACCGGTTAAAATATATTTTTGATATCACAATATATGTATATCGACAAGGAACTATGGAATACCTAAAAAGCACAATATCTCGTGCATTTTCAAGCATACAAGTGCACTTTTTTGGACGATAGATCTTCAATAAACTCACAATGTTCCCTCTGAAAATTTGTATATAGGATTTGTAGTGTTCAATAAAATTGGAGCAGTGTCCGTCTGTCGAAAATTTCACGGTCAGATATGGCAAAATGTATTGTAATTGGATATATCTGGAGCGGCATATATATTTATTTATATTAGGTGTATTCCAAAAAGGAACCTGATATTCAAAGAAAATTTATAGATGTGTCAGAAGGGGCTACCAATGTCAATTTTCTAATTTTGGAACTTTTATTAGAAATGCATAATGATATACACAATAGTTCAACAAATATCCCAGTAGGGACAAGGGAGGCTTCTCTTATATGAATAAGTGCACCCCAGACAACACACCCGAGCAGAAACTATCAACATATTTGGATACGTTGATTTTCACATTTCTGATTGAGTTTTTGAACAAACTTATATAGAAAAGCAACTTATGTTGTAACAAGAGTGCTGGGTTATAGGAAATTTTCACATGTCTTTTATTCCCGATTTATTGCTGTGCCGGAATAATAACACTGTGCTACAAAAGTTGACAAAATTTTTTTTGCAGGGGTTCTGATGCATATATTCAGTTTTGTGGGAGTCCATGGAAGACGAAAATACCTTTGGTCTCTTTGGGTCACTTCGTGTTCTGATTTTATAACGGTAAATGTAGTGAAAACGGGTTTCTTGCATTTTCAACTTAAAACGGACATAACTTCTTTTTTCCACAACGGACTGTTACAGCTTATTTTTTATTTAAAAGGTGAAAATCATGTCTTTCGAAAAAGCCATATTTTTTAAAATACGGGTAACAAATGGTTTAGTTATAGTGATTTAAGTGTGATAAAAACGCATTAAAAAACAGGAAAATCTTTTCCTCGTGCTCTAGGCTGCGTAGAAGACACCAAGCTGCGTAGTTATTCGCTTTTGTCAAGAAGGAAATTTTGTTAGCTTTACAAAATGGAAATCGGTTGAAATATGCTTGAGTTGTGCCATCTTTAGTGTTTTAACTTTTTGGGTTTTCCTTTATAAAAGTTGATACCTTGTGCGTAATTATTAAGTAGGCAAATTCAAATTACAATCATACGCTCTAAGGTACTAACTTTTATAAAGGAAATCCCAAAAAGTTAAAACAATAAAGATGGCATAACTCACGCATTTTTCAACCGATTTCATTGGTTGTAAAGCTAACTAAATTTCCTTCTTGATAAAAGCAAATAACTACGTAGTTTGATGTCTTCTGCGCAGCCTAGAGCACGAGAACAAGCATTTTCCTGTTTTTAATGCGTTTTTGTCACACTTAAACCACTATAACTTAACCATTTGATACCCGATTTTTAAAAATTAAGGCTTGTTTTAAAGACTTGATTTTCATCTCGTTTTTACTACATTTACCGTTATAAAATCAAAAAACGAAGTGACATAAAGAAACCAAAGGTATTTTCGTCTTCCATGGACTCCCACAATACCGAATTTATGCATCAGAACCCCTGCAAATTTTCACGACAATAAACTTAATTTGTAACCATAATCACGCTAGAGCTCGAAGTTGTATTTAAATACTGACACAGTTTTGCACGAAATAAGAGGTTCGGCCAAGGAAAATGCAGATAGTATTAAGCGGGTGAAATTGACTATTGACCATTGGAATTTTATTTTTGCGGCCATATTCCGGACATATTCCGACAAATTACGAACACGAAGCTTGAAAACCAACTCTTGAGCTCTCTCCAATTAATAATTATCACATGGTCGGCCCGTCCGACTATAGCCATCTTTTACTTTTTTTATTTAATCCGTTTATCTGAATTCAAATTTTTCAATATTTTAAGAAAAAATAATAGATTTTGATTTGCGTTGTTCCACATAGCGTCGGAACCAATCATTAACGCAAATCGAGGTATTGGTATAATTTGACAATTTTATTTCTAGACCAAATACCGCCACACATTAAAAATTTCATCGAAATTGGACATATGTTTGGTATTAAACAAATACATTTAATCGACCGAAAATATATATGGAAGCTATATTCAAATCTGAACCGATTCTCATCAAAACACAGCAAAAAAAATCATTATCAAATAATGGATTTTAAGAGAACTTTCTGATAGTGGTAACTTACTTACAAAACCCCCTACTAACCCATTATTTGAACAAGGGCATGTCTCACAAAATGACTATAACCACTAGAATAACTAGCTATTCTACGGCCACAAGTAAAAACAAGTAAGTTTTAAAAACAAGTTAAGTTCGGCCAGGCCGAACTAGTTATACCATCCACCATGATTTGTATTGAAGTAAATTGGAACAATTAGTTTTCTTTCGCTTATGAAGAAGACTAAATACCAAATTTCAGCAAGTTCGGTAAAACAATGCGGCTTACCCTCAAAATACCGAAATTCGGGAGGTACCGTTCTATCGGGGCTATATCAAAACGTCGATTCAAACCCACAAATTTCTGGCGCAAAGTTTTTAGACTCAAAGAAGACTAAATACCAAATTTTCGATATTTCGGTAAAACCTTCAAAATACCGAAAATCACGAGGTACGCTTCTTTAGGGGATATATGAACCCGCGGACCTATATTGATAATTCCCATCTGGAATATTTTATAACCCCATGGAAGACTAAATAACAAATTTCGGTCTTTCGGTGGGATAATGGCGTCACAACCTTCAGAAATACGAAAATCCGGAGGTATGGCGGCTATATCGAAACGTGTACCTATATCGACGAATTTCAGTCAGAAAGCCCCCCAAACAAAGACTAAATTCCAAATTTCAACCATTTCTGGCTTAAATTTGGTACTTTGTCTTCATTGGGGGTATACAACTTTCTCCCAAAAATTTGTCGGTATAGGTCCTCGCCTTTATATAGCTCCCATAGAACGGTACCTCCTGATTTTCGGTATTTTGAAGGTTGTGGCCACAGCAACCTTCAAAATACCGAAAATCAGGAGGTACCGTTCTATGGGAGCTATATAAAGGCGAGGACCTATACCGACAAATTTTTGGGAGAAAGTTGTATACCACAGCAACCTTCAAAATACCGAAAATCAGGAGGTACCGTTCTATGGGAGCTATATAAAGGCGAGGACCTATACCGACAAATTTCTGGGAGAAAGTTGTATACCCCCAATGAAGACAAAGTACCAAATTTAAGCCATTTTGGTGTGATACTGAGGCAAAAATCTTCAAAATACCGAAAGTCGGGTGGTACGTTCTGTGGGGGATATATGAAAGCGTGGATCTATACCGACAAATTTCATATGGAACGTTTAATACTTTAAAACCTTCTAAATACCGGAAATAGGTTGTTACCGTTCTATGGGGGCTATACTAAGGCGTGGACCTGTACCGACAAGTTTCTGGGGGAAAGTTTTATACCCCCAACAAAGACTAAATACCAAATTTCAACCACTTCTGTGAGTTGCTGTGGCCACAACCTTCAAAATGCCGAAAATCGGGAGGTACGTTCTATCGGGGATGTATGAAGGCGTGGACCTATATCGACAAATTCCGTATGAAACGTTTAGTACCCCAAATGAAGACCAAGTACAATATTTCAGCCATTTCGGTGGATTATTGCGGCCACAACCTTCAAAATACAGAAAATCGGGAGGTACCGTTCTATGGGGGATAAATGAAGTCGTGGATCAATACGAACAAAGTTCTGGTGGAAAGTTTTATACCCCCAACGAAGACTAAGTACCAAATTTCGGCTATTTCGGTGTGATAATGAGGCTAAAACCTTCACCCGAAAATCGGGTGGTACCGTTCTATGGGGGCTATATCAAACCGTGGACCGATATAGCCCATTTGCAATACCATACATCCTAGGAGTAATAGAAACCTCTATACCAAATTAAAAATTGCGAGCTGTATCTTGATTTCAAGAGACGGACGGACGGACATGGTTATATCGTCTTAGAATTTTACCCTGATTAAAAATATATGTATTTTATAGAGTCTGCGATGAATATTTCGATGTGTTACAAACGGAATGGCAAATTTAATTATACCCTCCATACTGACTCCACAATGTGATAGAACATCAAAAAAGAGAAGACACGTGTCTCGCCGTTTTGTCCTATCTCATCAACATTAGCGGTTATAGGCCTCCAAAGGTTTGAGGCTTTTATGTAAAAAAGGTCATTTAGTCACGACTATATCTTCCAAACCGTTAGGAAATTTGAATTTATCTCAGAGGCAAAGTAGTAGCTCTTGTCTTAGAGAACAGAAATTGTGAGCACATATAATCTATCAAACTTCATCTGCAAGGTCAAAATGGCCAAGGTCAAATTTATTTTAAAATTTTTTCTCGATTTTTGGTCTACAGCTATCAAACCGATCAAATTTGAATCAAACAACCAACTACAAAAATGTACCTCAGATCTCAATAAACATCCTTCTGGAATATACGAACTCTGTATAGACGGTTCTTAAAGGTCAAAATAGCAAAGCAAATGTGATTTGTATCCTGTTTTCTTTGGTTCTGGTACACAGATACTAAACCGTTCAATATTCAAGAAAACAACCAGCTACAATAATGTTTCAAAGGCATCAATAAACAACTTTCTGGAACATGCGAAATGTCTATGAACGGTTCTTAATGGTAAAAATAGCAAAAATCTTTTAAAAATATTCAGTTTTTATACATTTTTCTCCGACTCTGGTCCAAAGATACCCAACCGCCCAAAAATTAAGGATACAGCCAACTACAAAAATGTACCTAAGATTTCAATAAACAAGTTTCTATAAAGATGCTAGAAACGATTCTTCAAGCTCAAAATTCGATTATTTTAGATCATTCTTTCCTGTTCAGGTCCGTAAATAACAAACCTTTCAAATTTCCTTGAGTTTTTAATAGTTGGTTATTTCCAAACCTGAGCAGGGGGAATGTTAAAAATAATTTAATTGTTCGTGAATTCCAGCCCTGAGAATCATTCCTAGAATCTAAATATGTTCTAGAAAGTTGTTTATTGAAATCTTAGGTACTTTTTTGTGGTTGACGGTATCCTTAATTTTTGGGCAATTCGGTATCTGTGGAGCGGAATCGGAGAAAAAAGGGCAAAAATTTAATATTTTCAAAAGTGTTTTGCTATTTTTACCATTAAGGACCGTTCATAGACAATTCGCATGTTCCAGAAAGTTATTTATTGATGTCTTTGCTACAGTATTATAGTTGGTTGTTTTCTTGAATATTGAACGGTCCACACCAGAACCAGAGAAAACAGTATAAAAATTCCATTTGCTTTGCTATTTTGACCTTTAAGAACCGTCCATACAGAGTTCGTATATTCTAAATAGATGTTTAGAGAATTTTTACATGGCTAGAATACCCAGAAAATGTCGCCAACATTACTGAGGGGTATTTTGCCACCGTTGAAAATTGTTCGATGTTGCTTGGCCGGGGAATCGAACCCACGACCTTCAGCGTGCAAGGCGGGCGTGCATACCATTGCACTACGGTGGCAACTAAGGTAGAGGCCCACATTTTAATATTGCAAAAAAGTAAGGGTACCGGCCGATTTATACTATTTTGAAGATTTTAATCACATATTTATCTACCGAATAACTAGAAAATTATAATTTTCTCTTCCAAGAAGGTAGACAAATTCCCTGTATAAAAAAAAACTATGTTATGGTAAAGCGCCCCAAATTTATGTATTTGCAAAGCGTTTTGGCACATTTTGGTCCAAAATTGATGTAAATTGGTATTACTGTTGTTGTTTTTTATTTCGAAGTGCTTAGTACTTTCATAAAGGAAAAGGAACTAATTGTTCCATTTTACTTCAATACCTTTCGTGGTGGAGCGTATAAAAAGATCTGGCCGGCAGAACTTGACCAAATCTTCTAGGCATTAGCACTAAGTACCAAACTGGAGCCGCATATCTTACCACACACCTTCCTATCGCGTTATATGTGGTCAACAAGGTTTCTTTATCTTCACCCAAAGAGCTACCGGCTAGGGACTTGAGGACATTGTTCCTACATATAAGTTTGTAGCAGATAGCTGTGGCATACTCGGACAAAATAATGATCGAATTTTAGGGTAGTTTCTGGTCGGAATTCTGGTACCATCGATTCAACTCTGTTCTTACCTCTGTCATCCATGTGGTGAACATAGTGATCGCAGATTTAGTGGCGGGTATTTGCATATTCCTCGCATGGAAAGAGGTGGTAAGGTCAGTCACACGAGTAATACGAGTTCACAAATGACATCAGGCAAGGTTTCTGACGCCAAGATCGTATAACTATTTGCATACGTAACAACCACAATGCTGTCTGGAGGGGGCAGAATACAGGAGAGGTATAGGTTAAACAGTTCCGAAGATATCACTCCACCTGGGAAAACTCCCTGTTTCACTTCTTATTCCTACTGGCGACCACACTTATAATCGATTATCCAAAGTTTCAAAATTTGCCGGAGGGTTGTCTCTTCGATGTCCTCAAACAGCGTGGAGTGCTTGACAGTATCAAACGCTTTCGATAAGTGAAGCGCCACCATCACTGTTCTAGCACACGGCTTGCTCTGGTTGAGTCCTCAACTAATATATGTGGAGACAGCGTGCAGCTGATGATCAGGAACTGGATAGATATTTCTGACTCTGGAGAGGACTAAAGCCTCAAGGGTCCTCGACTCCCAGCAGATTTAGCCGTTTCAGCATAACCATTCAGGTTCTATCAGGGTCCACCGCTTTGCATAATTTGGCGTTCCATTCCACCGCTTTGCATAATTTGGCGTGACCTCATTTGTCATACCAGACCAGGAGACACGAGGTTATATCTGGTGAACTGTAACACTCTCTGCTAATTCTGGTAGGGGCGTTCTCATTGATCGTGCAAAATTTTACCCTTCTTGTCATTTCCCAGGAACGAATGTCACAACTCATGACCTCAGTGTAAACATGTTTGTATTTAGTCTAGTCTTCCTTGTGTCCGGTGTGGAAATGGCGGCAGGAAAGACTGACTGACTTCATACACCAGAGTAAATCAAAGACAAGAGGTGTTAGCCTCCGACTAACCACAACCCTACAACCAAATTCATGTCTTCCCTTAATGCAGTTGTAATTAAATGTCTCACCTTTAGATATTATAGTGACACCATTCCCCTTCCATCTCATTTCATGTAAAGTATTGCGCTCTGATCAACAACTTTTGTTTATTTTTTATTCTCCAAAGTTCTCCTTTTACATTCTGTGGACACCATTTAAACTATACAAAATTGAAAAATAATAACTAGACAGCGGAATCCTATGCAAATGTGTATATAGTTAGATGGTCGTAGAGAAAATCTGATTAGACAGAAACTCGTTCTATCACAAAATAAAACAAATTAGGCCCAGAAATTTTTGCTTATTTTGACATATTTTTGCATATTTGCATAAAATGAGCATATCGTCACCTGAAATGCCCAAAGACGTAACCCTCAACGTAACCCTTTGTGGTCGAAAAATCCCATCGAAATGGCTGAAATGTGGTATAAAGTCCTCGTTAGGGGTATGAAACTTTACACCTGAAATTTGTCCGCATGGGTCCACGTCTTCATATATCCCCCATAGAACGGCACCTCCCGAATTCCGATATTTTGAAGGTTGTGGTCTCAAAATCACACCTGAATGGCTGACATTTTGTATAAAGTCTTCGTTGGGAGTATAAACCCAGCAAAAAGTTTGCCTCTAAAGAGGCAGTTAAATCGTATGTACAAGTGATTTGGAAGTGCATCAAATTATCCATTTTCATGATTTTTACAAGAGCGTGACTACTGAAAGATGCACTCCATTGCATTTTAACTGACCCTCTGGCACTGCATTTTAACTGACCCTTTGGCATTGCATTTTAACTAACCCTTTGGGGGTAGAATAGGGTGCAGTTCAAAGCACGTGTTTTGATACATTCTACGGAATGTGTGCAAGCCATTACAAAATATAATGCATTTATTATTTGTGTAAAACAAAAATATTAAGAACATTATTACATTAACACAACTTATGAAAATTCTCCATTGAATTCAATCGCAACCATGCGTGTTTCCTCCGCTCTCCATTTAATCCAAGCTGAACTGTTCTTGTTTCATCTGCTAAATGGGTTTGACATTGTCTTCCCATCACCATTTAAGATGTCGACATGTACTCCAACAGCACTCCATTGGGGAATTTTCTTACCGAAAACATGCAAATTAAATATTTTTTTTATTTTATATTAACAATTTTTTGGAAATGTTAACACGCTTATGTCTTCTTGGAAAATGTATGCCGCTGCCTGTAGAGATGTACAAAGTAATGTATGCACTTGTAGGGATCTCTAATAACTGCTAATAAAATGTAGCGAACGGAGTGCCTTTTTCACGGCTCCGTTTGGACTGCATCCGGATGCTGTTAAATTGTGAGGATTTGGAGTGCCTTTTTCACGACTCCGTTGAACTGCATCCGGATGTTGATAAAATGTGACAAGTGGATGTGATTTTTTGGATTGCATCCAAATGCAGTTAAAATGTGAGGAATGGAGTGCCTTTTTCACGACTCCGTTTGAACTGCATCAAATCATGCCGTGAAAGAACTAGTCCACATTGCACTACTTCCAATTTATTTTGCTGGGGAAACTTTCCACCTGAAATTTGTCAGTATAGGTCCACGTCTTCATATAGCCCCCATTACCGTTCCCGATTTTCGGTATTTTGAAAGTTGTAGCCTCAATATCCCACCGAAATGACTGTAATTTGGTATTAAGTCTTCCTTGGGGGTATATAACTTTCCACCTGAAATTAGTCCGCATGGGTTCACGTCTTCATATAGCCCCCATAGAACCGAACCTCCGGATTTCTGGTATTTAGAAGGCTGTGGTCTCAATATCCCTCCGAAATGGGTTAAATTTGGTATTAAGTCTTCCTTGGGGGTATAAAACTTGTCACCTGAAATTTGTCCGCATGGGTTCACGTCTTCATATAGCCCCATAGAACTGTACCTCCGGATTTCTGCTATATAGAAGGTTTTGGCCTCAATATCCGTCCGAAATGGGTGAAATTTGGTATTAGGTCTTCCTTGGGGGTATAAAACTTTCCACCTGAAATTTGTCGGTATAGGTCCACGTCTTCATATAACCCTCATAGAACGGCACCTCCGGATTTCTGGTATTTTGAAGGTTGTGGCCTCAATACCCCTCCAAAATGACTGAAATTTGGTATTAAGTCTTCCTTGGGGTATAAAACTTTCCACCTGAAATTTGTCGGTATAGGTCCACGTCTTCATATAGCCCCCATAGAACGGTACCTCCGGATTTCTGGTATTTAGAAGGTTATGGTCCCAATATCCCTCTGAAATGGGTTAAATTTGGTATTAAGTCTTCCTTGGGGGTATAAAACTTTCCACCTGAAATTTGTCGGTATAGGTCCACGTCTTCATATAACCCTCATAGAACGGTACCTCCGGATTTCTGGTATTTTGAAGGTTGTGGCCTCAATACCTCTCCAAAATGGCTGAAATTTGGTATGAAGTCTTCCTACTTTCCGCCTGAAATTTGTCCGCATTGGTCCACGTCTTCATATAGCCCCCATAGAACGGTACCTCCGGATTTCTGGTATTTAGAAGGTTGTGGCCTCAATATCCCTCCGAAATGGGTGAAATTTGGTATGAAGTCGTCCTTGGGGGTATAAAACTGTCCACCTAAAATTTTTCGGTTTAGGTTCAGTCCATAGAAAGATACC
The DNA here is from genome assembly GCF_047663935.1 of Musca autumnalis. Classification (NCBI taxonomy): domain Eukaryota; kingdom Metazoa; phylum Arthropoda; class Insecta; order Diptera; family Muscidae; genus Musca; species Musca autumnalis. The sequence continues at coordinate 70,631 of NW_027411934.1, forward strand.
TCCCGATTTTCGGTATTTTGAAGGTTCAGGCTGTGGTTATACATTTCTCTATTTTATTGACTTGTCTGAAAAGAATTTTAAATAGAAAAATTGTACATATTTTTATACCCTCAGCATTTATGCTAACGAGGGTATATACACTTTCATACGGGCAAAATGTGCCTCATCGAAATAATGGCTTTAGACCCCAACTATGTTTGGACGAAATGTGTTTCAGACAATTTGGAGTCGACTGAGCAATGTCCGTCTGTCTGTCTGGAGCGCACGATAACTCTCGAACGTTGATCCGTTCGATTCGGTCCAAAATTTGGCTCTCGTAATATTTTGTGCAAACTTAGTTTAAGTTCGAAGATGTGTTATATCGGTCCACTCCTTCCGGTACCTCCCCCACAAAAGTTCGAAAATGTTCGGAAAATGAGTAGGTACGGTAACTCTTGAAGGAAGTAACCGATTTGGTCCATACTTTGCAAATCGTGAAACGTCTACCAGACTTAGATGAGGTTTCAATATGGACTCAATCGGTCCACTACTTCGGGTACCTCCCACACAAAATTTCGGATAAGTTCAGTTCAGGACCTGCCCTCGAATCGCTTTTGTCCAAACATAGTTTAAGTTCGAAGATAAGCCATATCGGTCCCCTCCTTCAGGTACCTCCCCCACAAAAGTTCAAAAATGTTCGGAAAAATTGTTCGTACGTTAACTCTCGAAGGGAGTAGCCGAATTGGTCCATACTTTACACATCTTAATATATCTACCAGATATAGATCAGGTTAAAATATGGACTATATTTGTCCACTCCATCCGGTACCTCCCACACAAAATTTCGGATAAGTTCACTTTAAGACCTGCTATCGAATCACTTTGATTTTTATTGAAGCAACTTGTATTAACTGCCTCAATTACGATGGTAACAGTTTTGCAGGGTAAGTCCACACTTCATGTGTAAACAGCCCGAAGGGTGTAAAAACCACCTATGGCAACATATGTAGTGGCTGGCTGGCTTTAAGTATCTCCTCCGCAAAACCTTTGCTCTTTAATCCTAATCAACATTTTTGTCGGTTTATACGCCGAAAATTTTTAAAACCCCCATGTACATAAGTTTTTTGGGAAAAATTTGTTTCAATATGCACAGGTTGAGGGTATATCTCTGTCGGCCAAGCCGACTGATACCTTTTACTTGTTTTCATTTAAATTTTGCACATGCAAAAATTTATGCATTTTGCATATGTCATATGTTTCGATTGTAATTTAATCAGAAGACAAAAATATGCCCAATCCCAAAATTTGACATGAATCGGACCAAAAATAGGGGTTGCATAAAATTCCGCTGTCTAATAGTAACGTAGGAGAAACATTAACGAATTATCTAAAGGTTCCACAAATTAGACAATTGCTTACGGTACACTGAGAGTATCAATTTCGTTAATAGATTTTTTCGTACTTTTAAAATTTACTACAGTACAAATTTACAGTAAAAATTTGTTAAAATTTCGCAGGTATGTGTCTCATTAGTTAGCACAAATTGGTATTATTGTGTTAAAAGTTAAGTCCTTTTCTTTGTTGAATTGAGAACTTAGGAAAGACATATTACCAATAAAGATAACTGTAACATATTATTACCAATTGTCGGCAGTGATCATAATATATATCATACATACATACTTTCATTGCTGGAGGTCATTTAATTTATAATGTTAACCATTCATTGCGGAAGCTGTGGGCGGGTAGACTAAAACACACCTGGAGTAAGCAAACCGATTTTGTTGCAAACCCGAAGACATGGCCAGAAGTAAAATATTTGACCCAAGATATCATAATAGAAACAAATTTGTTGCAGTCCTCAGTACCATGCAGGTACTATAGGAATGAATATACGAGTATTTGTAATGGGTAAAAACCAATATTTAAATATTTGATGAAAACTTGTACGTGCGTTATACCACTACCTGGTTCTGAGTGCACAATTTTTTTTCTGGGTGAATTTGCCTACATTTGAAAACCAACATTAATCATAGGTATGCACATTTTCCTAAATTCTGACCTATCCCAATTATTTACAACTTTGGGTAAATTCATTCACCCAACTGTCCGGTCAATGTTAAATCAATCTATTTTTTGCATAGAACTGGCAAACTAATGTTATAGCGAGGATGAGACATATGTATGTACATATATATGATGCAAATGTTAACATAGAAAACCTGTTACATTTGTAAATTATTTTGCAGTTAATGTAAATAACATTTTACAAATGCAAAGACACGACACATTCATTAATTTTATTGTAAAAATATTGGATTCTACGTTAGTTAACATATTGGATACGAAAAATAGCAATAACAAACATAACATAAATTTAAACATGTAATATTACCTCAACGACTGTTTAATGTTCTACATTTCCCCTTCATTACCAATATTGTGTGGTTAACGTGTGTTATCTAAATGTCGCTTCCTCTTAACATTTTGTAGTCATATTGATGATAACTTTTTATAACATTTTGTAGACTTATTTATTGGCAGATAAACCATACATATTCTACAAAAAAAATTCAATAATTTCACCATGTTATTGCAAAAATATTGGAATCTCTGTTAATTAACATATAGGATACGGAGAAGTTTTCTTTTAAATATTATAAACAAACATAAACTTAAACATGTAAAAATTATCTCAACGAATATTTAATGTTCTACATTTCCCCTCCATTACCAATGTTGTCACCTCAACGTATGTTATCTAATTGTCTCTTACCCTTTATGTTTTGTAGACTTATTGATGATAACATTTTGTAAACTTATTTGTTGACAGATAAACCATACATATTCTTTTCAAAAATAATAAATTGCATGTTAGTTAACATATTGGATACGGAGAAATTTTCTTTTAAATAACATAAACTTAAGCATGTAAAAATTATCTCAACGACTGTTTAATGTTCTACATTTCCCCTCCATTACCAATGTCGTGTGGTCAACGTATGTTATCTAATTGTCGCTTTCCCTTGACATTTTGTAGACTTATCGATGATAACTTTTGTAGACTTATTTATTGACAGATAAACCATACATATACTACAAAAAATTGAATAATTTCACCATGTTAACCAGATAAGTTAACAAATATTGATGAATGTTGGAGTCTGTGGTTTTGTTGAGACAGTTTATGTAAAAAAATTGAGTTTCTAAGATTTTCAAATAAAACGATCATAATTTCTTTTTTACAATGGATTTCTATCCTTTTTATAACCTCCACCATAGTGTGGAGGGTATATTACGTTTTTTTACGTTTGTAACGCATTGAAATAATCATTTGCCACACTATAAAGTATATATGAGAAAAGGTCACTGTATAGGTGAGGGAGGGGAAATTCATAGGTTAGACAAACGATAGCTCAGGTTACCGAATGTTGAGCAGTGGATGGAGAAAAGAACCAAAGAAATAAAAACACAAGCAGTATCAGTTTAAATATAATAATATGCTGGAAGTTTATTTGTGATTCTTTTCAAACAACAAAGTAGATTGATTACCTTTTGTAATCGGTAGTAGTGGCGACAGAGGCCTCTTAGTAATAACGCGTAGACGTTATTTCTCGACAAATGACTAATGACAAGTGAACCCAGAGGTTCTAAGTGATCGCCATGGATCCCATGTCATATACTAATACAATTACAATTATTCCAGTGAGAGCAAAGTGTAACAAAGTGAGCAAACCGACAACAACCGATGTCCAGCGACGATCCGCACACTACGGTATCCGCAAAGGGAGTTGTAGAGGAGATGCCAGTGCGCCAATCAGCATCCGTGATTGATCGAGCAGGGGAAGTTGAGGGACAAAGTATCTAACTTATACAGTCACAATTTTCTAATATTCCATATGAAAAAAATTAAAAAATTTTGGAAGCTATGTACATGAAAGATTTTTGGTACATGGATTGAGGAAAAATTCCCATTCTCAAATCTGTTTGAGATACTATATGATGCAAATGTTAACAGAGAAAACCTGTTGCATTTGTAAATTATTTTGCAGTTAATGTAAATAACATTTTAAAATTCAAAGACACATGCATTTATTATATTGTAAAAATATTGGATTCTATGTTAGTTAACATATTGGATACGAAAAAGTTTTCTTTCAAATAGCATAACAAACATAGCATAAACTTAAACCTGTAAAATTTATCTCAACGGCTGTTTAATGTTCTGAATTTCCCCTTCATTGCCAATGTTGTGCGGTTAACGTGTGCTATCTAATTGTCGCTTCCTCTTAACATTTTGTAGACTTATTGATGATAACTTTTTATAACATTTTGTAGACTTATTTATTGGCAGATAAACCATACATATACCACAAAAAAATGCAACAATTTCACCATGTTATTGCAAAAATATTGGATTATATGTTAATTAACATATTAGATACGGAGAAGTTTTCTTTTAAATAACATAAACAAACATAACATAAACTTAAACATGTAAAAATTATCTCAGCAACTGTTTAATATTCTACATTTCCCCTCCATTACCAATGTTGTGTGGTCAACATTATCTAATTGTCGCTTCCTCTTGACATTTTGTAGACTTATTGCTGATAACTTTTGATAACATTTTGTAGACTTATATATTGATAAAAAAATGGAATAATTTCACCATGCTATTGAAAAAATATTGGATTCTATGTTAGTTAACATATTGGATACGGAGACATTTTAATGTAAAAATTTAAAAATTATCTCAACGACTCACAGAGGTTTTTGGTACAACTCTCGTTACATGGTTATAGGGTATAAAATTGTACGTCTTTAACCAAAATGTCAAGATCATATGTTGTTTACTTTTACAGTTACACGTGGTTAAAGTTGACGATTTTTTACAATTTCGAAAGTAATATGCAAAACTTAAATTTTCTTGTGTTTAAAGATTAATAATTTTTTTCTACACATCAAAAGTGACTATTATAGAATGGAATCGTCAACTTCAGGTAGTTATCAGAATTTTAGAAAAATTTAATTGCAGCAAAAGTAGTTTAGGAACATATTCAAAATTAATTTTAAATGTATCCAATTTTCCCTATTTTTGAAAAGTATATAGAGTATTAAAAAAAGTAGCGCGATGTAGCGCGATAATGATAATTTTGTATTTTACCCCTGACTGTTGTCTTAAAAAATCAACTCAAAACTCGTGCCGTTTTTGCCGATTTTTATAGAAGTAATGGTGAAAATAGTCATTCATTAAAAATCTGGAAATTTTGAACATAATATATTTTGTATGTACTCGTTATTGGAGCTATGTTTGTTGTTTTTATATTTTATTTGCTGTTTAGCGTTATGTTTTTTGTTTTTACACTACGTTCGACAAACTATTATGGATCATCATCTTTTCAGAAGGTAGCCCCTTTTATGTACATAGAACCACTGAATATAATTTTCACACACTTAGAAATATGTATTGCTGTATACTTATTAGGGCATCACTATTATAAACTGTTTAACCATAATATGTACGATATCAATCCAAAATTTGTAAAAATTCTCCTAAAGGAATGGGTAAGATCTTCGAAATATGTCAATTTGACTGCTCCTATGCATGGAGGTTATTCCAAAACGAGAATATATGGGAACGATGTTTCGTAAAAATACTTTTAATTCCTTCAAAATGCACGATTCACACTTTAAGCAACTTTAGTTGCAATATATGTAGAATGTTCAAAAAACCCCAAATTTGACAGTACTTTTATATATTCTATACGAAAACATTGACCTATAGTGAAACAGTGAATTCTTAGGCACCCCCAATTTGCAGAAAAATATACTAAAAAGTGTGGTGAAGACCCTCGAAATACATAAAATCGGCAGATACCCTTATATGGGAACTACATTAAAAGGTTGATCTAAATTTATAATTCATTTCCAAATATAAGCTTAACCAACGAAAATACCTTTTTAATCCCCTAATATGCACCAAAACATTGTTCCGTTATATTGATTGGCATAAACATACCAACAAAATTAACATTAGACCACACAAATACATCCCTGAATTAATCTCCGTTTTTTGGGATCTCACCCCTCTGTGCGACTGTTTAATATTCTACATTTCCCCTCCATTACCAATGTTGTGTGGTGAACGTATGTATGTTATCTAATTGTCGTTTCCCCTTGACGTTTTGTAGACTTAAATATTGGATTCTATGCTAGTTAACATATTGGATACGGAGAAGCTTTCTTTTAAATAACATAAACAAACATAACATAAACTTGTAAAAATTATCTCAACGACTGTTTTATATTCTACATTTCCCCTCCATTACCAATGTTGTGTGGTCAACGTGTGTTATCTAATTATCGCTTCCCCTTGACATTTTGTAGACTTATCGCTGATAACTTTTGATAACATTTTGTAGACTTATATATGTATTATCAGAAAAACCGTGCATATACTAAAAAATGGAATAATTTCACCATGTTATTGAAAAAATATTGGATTCAATGTTAGTTAACATATTGAATACGGAGACGTTTTCTTTTAAACAACATAAAGAAACATAACATAAACTTAAACATGTAAAAACAAGTAAGAAAAGTCTATAGTCGGACGGAGCCGACCATGGGATACCCTATACCACTATCCCTGGACAATCGCTCTCCACGGAACTTCTTTTCAACGATTGTGAAAATTTAATTATCAAATATCAGAGATGTAATGTACAATACTTATGACCAAAACCAAAAAGTTATCTAACATGACAAAGACATTTTTGTAGCAGGAAAGGAAAATTTAGTTCACACAAACTAAAATGTAAAGAAACCCACTTATGTAGTACTACTACTTCCGTTGTTTTACCGCTACGTTATTGAATTTTTTACCAATTTCACACAAAAGGTTCAGTCCATTTAACCCGCTAAGTATTATCTGATATTCACGTTGGTTTGTACTCTTCTTCTTCATCATAAACTCAAACTTTGTTTAAAATGTTGCGGGTTATTATTTTGACCTACAGAGCCGCTACAAAAAAAATTTTGTTTTTGGTCCATTTCATCCCCTGAACATTTCACGATTATCACCAAAAACTACTCATTTTTAATCCGGCCCAAACCCAACCTCCTTAAAAAATTCGTTACAATCGGTCCATAATTGCGGCCTTAAGCTTGTTTACAATTTTTAATGGACGAACACACATCGCTAAATCGCTTTATCTCGTCGAGATATGAATTTTGGCATACCAAATAAGGGGTCTAGGACGAATATTTCGTGGTGTTACATAAACTTTTGGAGAGACAATATGTAGCATGGGATAAAAATGTGGTTCCCCATTATATATTAGGCAGTAGGCCCGTTATCTAGCAAACACTTTATTGCAATTTACATCAGTGGAAAGGTCAGTAGTTTTATTCCATATTTAGGCTTCTTTGCGAAATATATATGTCCTCAAGGAATTAAAATATCGACCAAAAATAAAATTTTTATATTTCTCATACAAAAGTAATGGTCCATTTCACCCGCTAAAACATATCAGATCATTATTCAAAATTGTAGGCATCTTTTTCGACCTATACTCTTACCCGGTGCAAAATTTCGTGACTATTGATGTATAATTGCGAGTTTATTATTACACTACAAACAAATAACGGAATATATTAGGCTGTAACTCTGTTTTCTGATCATGCACACCAACATAATTGGCATCAATTGAAAGGTCAAGCGTTCCACTTTCAAGTATATCTCACTTGTCCGGAATGTCATTTCCAGAAATTAAGATATAAGCTGTATATTAAAACTTTTCACAATTTTCACACAAAAGTTTTGGTCCATTTAACCCTCTAAATATTATCTGATCGCCATCTCAAATTGCAAGCTTCTCCTTTGTGATATACTCTTACCTTATTTAAAATTACGCGTTGATCGGACTATTATTGAGACCTACAGAGCCGCTAGAAAATTGGATAAATATTATGTTTTTGGTCCACTTCACCCGCTAAATATTTCACGATCATCACCAATAACAATAGGGATCTATTCTGATCTGAACCCGACCTCCATACAAAATTTCGTGACGATCGGTCCATAATTGCGGTCTGGAGCGTGTTTACAATTTATAATGGACAGACGGACGGACACACATCTCAAAATCGCTTTATCTCGTCGAGATATGAAGATTGGTATACCACATTGGGGGTCTCCGACGAATATTTCGCGGTGTTACATGAATTTTTACCAAAACAAACTTATAATACCCTTTTCCACATTGTGGTATAGGGTATAATTATCTCAACGACTCACAGAGGAGTGAGATCTTAAAAAACGGAGATTAATTCAAAAAATTAAATTCGGTTTTTGGTATAACTGTCGTTACATGGTTATAGGGTATAAAATTGTACGTCTCTTACCAAAATGTCAAGATCATATGTTGTTTACTTTTACAGTTACACGTTGTTAAAGTTGAAGATTTTTTACAATTTCGAAAGTAATATAAAAAAATTAAATTTTCTTGTGTTTAAAGTTTAATATCTTTTTTCTACACATCAAAAGTGGCTATTATAGAATGGAATCGTCAACTTCAGGTAGTTATCAGAATTTGAGAAAAATATAATTGTAGCAAAACATATTCAAAATTAATTTTAAATGTATCCATATTTTCCCTATTTTTGAAAAGTATATAGAGTATTAAAACAAGTAGCGCGATGTAGCCCGATAATGATAATTTTGTATTTTAGTCCTGACAGTTGTCTTAAGAAATCAACTCAAAACTAGTGCCGTTTTTTGCCGATGTTTTTTTATAGAAGAAATGGTGAAAATAGTCATTCATTAAAAATCTGGGAATTTTGAACATAATATATTTTGTACATACTCGTTATTGGAGCTATGTTTGTTGTTTTTATATTGTATTTGCTGTTTAGCGTTGTGTTATTTGTTTTTACACTACGTACGACAAACTATTATGGATCATCATCTTTTCAGAAAGTAGTCCCTTTTATGTACATAGAACCACTGAATATAATTTTCGCACACTTAGAAATATATATTGTTGTATACTTATTAGGACATCACTATTTTAAACTGTTTAACCATAATTTGTACGATATCTATCCAAAATTTGTAAAAATTCTCCTAAAGGAATGGGTAAGATCTTCAAAATATGTCAATTTGACTGCTCCTATGTATGCAGGTTATTCCAAAATGAGAATATATGGGAACGATATTTCGTAAAAATACTTTTAATCCCATTCAAAATGCATGATTTACACTTTAAGCAACTTTAGTTGCAATATATACTTAAAAACCCCAAATTTGACAGTACTTTTATACATTGACCTTTATTGAAAAATATTCGCACAGTAAATTCCTAGGCACCCCCAATTTGCAGAAAAATATACTAAAAAGTGTGGTCAAAACCTCGAAATACATAAAATCGGCAGATACCCTTATATGGGAACTACATTAAAAGGTTGATCTAAATTTATAATTCATTTCCAAATATAAGCTTAACCAACGAAAATACCTTTTTAATCCCCTAATATGCACCAAAACATTATTCCGTTATATTGATTGGCGTAAACATTCCAAAAAAAATAACATTAGACCACCCAAATGCTTCCCTGAATTAATTTCCGTTTTTTGGGATCTCACCCCTCTGGGCGACTGTTTAATATTCTACATTTCCCCTCAGTTACCAATGTTGTGTGGTGAACGTATGTATGTTATCTAATTGTCGTTTCCCCTTGACATTTTGTAGACTTAAATATTGGATTCTATGCTAGTTAACATATTGGATACGGAGAAGCTTTCTTTTAAATAAAATAAACAAACATAACATAAACATGTAAAAATTATCTCAGCGACTGTCTAATGCTCTACATTTCACCTCCATTACCAATGTTGTCAGCTCAACGTACATATGTTATCTAATTGTCGCTTACTCTTGACGTTTTGTAGACTTATTAACGATAACATTTAACATACTGGATACGGAGAAATTTTCTTTTAAATAACATAAACAAACATAACATAAACTTAAACATGTAAAAGTTATCTCAACGACTGTTTAATGTTCTACATTTCCCCTCCATTACCAGTGTCGTGTGGTCAACGTATGCTATCTAATTGTCGCTTTCCCTTGAAATTTAATAATTTCACCATGTTAACCGGATAAGTTAACAAGTATTGATGAATGTTGGAGTCTGTGGAAGACGAAAACACGGTTGGTTTTGTTGAGACACTTTATTTTGTGATTATAAAAAGTTAATGTAAAAAATAATTGAGTTTCTAACATTTTCAAATAAAACGATCATAATTTCTTTTTTACAATGGATTTCTATCCTTTTTATAAATTCCATCATAGTATATAGGGTATATTAAGTTTTTTTTTCCGTTTGTAACGCATTGAAATAATCATTTGCCACACTATAAAGTGTATATGAGGAAAAGTCACAATTTTCTAATATTCCATATGAAAAAAATTAAAAAAAATGTTTGGAACCTACATGAAAGATATTTGGTACATATATTGAGAAAAAATTCCCATTCTCAAATCTGTTCGAGATGTATGATGGAAATGTTAACAGAGAAAACCTGTTACATTTGTAAATTATTTTGCAGTTAATGTAAATAACACTTTAACATTCAAAGACACGACACATGCATTTATTATATTGTTAAAATATTGGATTCTATGTTAGTTAACATATTGGATACGAAAAAGTTTTCTTTCAAATAGCATAAACTTAAACATGTAAAATTTATCTCAACGGCCGTTTAATGTTCTACATTTCCCCTTCATTACCAACGGTGTGTGGTTAACGTGTGTTATCTAATTGTCGCTTCCTCTTAACATTTTGTAGACTTATTGATGATAACTTTTTGTAACATTTTGTGGACTTATTTATTGACAGAAAAACCGTGCATATACTACACAAAAATGGAATAATTTCACCATGTTATTGCAAAAATATTGGATTCTATGTTAATTAACATATTAGATACGGAGAAGTTTTCTTTTAAATAACATAAACAAACATAACATAAACTTAAACATGTAAAAATTATCTCAACGACTGTTTAATATTCTACATTTCCCCTCCATTACCAATGTTGTGTGGTGAACGTATGTATGTATGTAATCTTATTGTCGTTTCCCCTTTACATTTTGTAGACTTAAATATTGGATTCTATGCTAGTGAACATATTGGATACGGAGAAGCTTTCTCTTAAATAACATAAACAAACATATCATAAACATGTAACAATTATCTCAGCGACTGTCTAATGTTCTACATTTCCCCTCCATTACCAATGTCGTGTGGTCAACGTATGTTATCTAATTGTCGCTTTCCCTTGACATTTTGTAGACTTATTAATGATAAATTTTGATAACATTTTGTAGACTTATTTATTGACAGATAAACCATACATATACTACAAAAAATTGAATAATTTCACCATGTTAACCAGATAAGTTAAGTTAACAAATATTGATGAATGTTGGAGTCTGAGGAAGACGAAAACACGGTTGGCTTTGTTGAGACACTTTATTTTGTGATTTTTAAAAGTTAATGTAAAAATAATTGAGTTTCTAAGATTTTCAAATAAAACGATCATAATTTCTTTTTTACAATTGATTTCTATCCTTTTTATAACCTCCATCATAGTGTGGAGGGTATATTAAGTTTTTTTTTCGTTTGTAACGCATTGAAATAATCATTTGCCACACTATCAAGTATATATGAGGAAAAGTCACAATTTTTTAATATTCCATATGAAAAAAAAATTTGAAAGATTTTTGGTACATGGATTGTGAAAAAATTCGTATTCTCAAATCTGTTCGAGATACTAATTTTGGTTATTACCCACTAAAGCTATTGCTGTTTCAATTCTGATTATAAGAAAAAATCTTATAAAAACGCTATTAACTATATTGAGAAACATTGGTAATTTATGGCTTTATATATACTATATGTTTAATGAGGTACCATGACTTTAGTGAAAAAGCTGTTAATTTTCGCGGATATTAAGAAAGAATTGAACAAATTGGTGGTTTAACACTTGTTTTTATAAAATTCAATCTGTTTATGCTTCTAAAAATATTTATGTACGTAATCTAAACATTGCAAAGATTCAAACGAAACCAAAAATATACAAATCTGTTAAGCGGTTTGCATATTACAGCAAAAACAAACATATCGAGGAAATTTATAAAATGTTTTAAGAGAAAATATTTTTTTTAAGTTTATTTTGTGAGTGAGTTGAAGAAATTGTAGGAAAAGTAGGTCGGAATTATTCTTCTATTTTAGTTAAATTTCACGCAAAAAATCACAATTTTTATTCTATTTACGTCTCGAATACATGCTTACATCTATGAGGAGATATGGAGAACGTTCAAATAAATGTTGGGTTCCTTTGTATGGGGTATAATCTTGAAATAAAGCTGCATCGGGTAATGTTCAGTTTGAAATGCGTGAAAATCGCGAAATCCTCAAAATCACTTGATGCGCATGCAGTTTACCAATATAGGGACTTCTTCTCTTTTAATTTGTACTCGTTTGGCAGGATTTACATTGGATGCTAAGATGTAGCATCGTCTGCAGTTTAGTGTGCAAAAAACTGTATAATGCTTATAATTTGCACAAACTGCATACACTTTTTATACGCATCCGATTTCACTATCAACCATGAAAAAATACACAAACTTATTTCGATAAAATCCATCAAGAAACGTGATGTAGATATGGATGTGTTTGGGATAAATCGGATACAGCTCCCATGTCACTAAATTTTGTAAACCAATGTTTTCGCAAAAACGCGAGTGATGTGTCAGTTTCTTCATTGAGAAGGAAACGCCCCACAGAAAAGGCGGTTAAATCCGCAATATTTTCAAAAAAAAATTCGCATATTTTTCTGTTTTTGCAGTAGCCGTTTCCGTCATTCCAATGGATGGATTTTCACGATGTTTGATTTATATGATCCAGCACAATCAAAACAATATTGTAAATACTGTACCCAAAAATTAGGTTTTTTAGAAAAAATATCGCCAAATTTTTGGCATTTGGCAGTAGATTACTGTGATGCGTTATCACGAGTTCTTGAAACCCACTATTGGTATTTTGAAATATCCAAAAATACAAAAAACATCTTAAATCTGGCTTCAAAATGAAGCCATCCATTAAGGTATAGCCTCCATATAACGGTACCTCCCGATTTTCGATATTTTGAGGATTTTAGCAACGTTTTTTTTTTTGACCAAACTACCTTTATTTTAACACTTGAGGTTCCCAGTGGTCAACAAATATCTCAAAAAAATGCCAACATAGGTCCATGTTTTAATATAGGCCCCATATAACGGTACCTCCCGACATTCGGTATTTTGAGGATTTTAGCTACATTTATGGACCGAACTGCCTGTAATGCAACATCAACGTTTTTTTTACCAAACTACCTTTAATATAACACTTGAGGTTCACCGTGGTCGCAAAACATCTCCACCAAAAAATTGTCAACGTAGGTCCATGTTTTGGTATAGCGCTCATATAACGTTACCTCCCGATTTTCGGTGTTTTGAGGAGTTTATCTATATTTGTTGACCGAACTATCAGTAATTTGACATTTTAGGTTCCCAGTGCTCTCAAAACTTCTTTACCAAAAATTGCCAACATAGCTCTACACTTTGATATAGCCCCCATATTAACGTACCGCCTGATTGAAGATATTTTTTTGATATATTTTCTTTGATATATTGAATTATGCTGGAGTTCGGGTTTGTTGGAGTCCATGAAGAAAGAAAATACTTTGGTTTCTTTAGGTCAGTTCATTGTTTATACTCTCCACAATAATATGGAGAATATATGTAATTACCTTTGTTATTCCGTTTGTAACACATATTCGGTGGAAACCCTATAAAGTATATTGATATATTCTTAAATTCTCCGCCCATCTGTCGTTTGAAATCAGGAGAAAGCTCGCATTATTTAAGATAGAGCTTTATAATTTGGTACAGAGGTTTCTATTTCCCCTAGGTTTCTATTTCTACACCACCCGATTTTCGGTATTTTGAAGGTTTAACTAAGTTATCTTAGTGATATGGCTGAAATTTGATATTTAGTTTTTTTGGGGGGCTACAAAACTTTTCTCCAGATATTTGCCAGTATAAGTTAATGGTGTGGTATAGCCCTCCTAGAACGGAATGACTAGATTTCTGGTATTTTCAAGTTATTGCAAGAATGCCCTGCTTCTTATGTGTCGAGGGCTTAAAAATGCAAACAACTTCTAATGGGCATTTTCTGAAAATACATACTGAGACTACAAACCCTAATTGGATATCGTGTTGTTCGATCGGGTTTGGATTTTATAGCCTCGTCTAAAGCGGACTAAAACGACTCTTTTTTCCATTGATCGGGCCTTAATCTCAGAATATAATAAGAATTTTACTTCGCGGTCTTCAGCAATATTGTAGTCCTAAAGTAGAAGCACTTACCTCTCAAACAGAAGAACTAGGAAAAACTAGGCTGTATTTCATATCATACTTTCTAAAAAGCATTGAAAAATTTTATGTTCGCTACACCTGCTTATTTTCAATGCATTATTCATTCATATGCCCTCAGCCTGTGTGGACTGAAATACTTTTTTTCCAAAAAAACTTATGTATTTAAGGGGGTTTTCAAAATTTTGGACGTTTGAACCGACAAAAGTATGGATAGGACTATAGCTCAAAAATTTGTAGGGAAATAGATAGATAGGGCTTTTTATCACACTAGCCGACGAAAAACATAATTTCGCTGTCAACAGGGCCACAAGGAATTCCTTTGGTAAAAATGCCCAATGAATCCTCGAACAGACCCTTAACCACACAAAAATGTTGAACAATTGTGTGGGTGGTACCACAAGGATTGGACAGATAGGGCCCAAATTTTAACATAAACTAAGTTTCAGTGCCACCGTGGTGCAATGGTATGCACACCTGCCTTGCACTCAGGCACCATCAAAACATTTTCAACGGTGGCAAAATACCCCACAGTAATGTTGGCGACATTTACTGAGTATTTCAGCCATGTAAAACTTCTCTACATGTGGTGTCTTACACACACCGTTCGGACTCGGCGATAAACAGTAGGTCCCATATCATTGACCTAATTTGAATCGGGGTGCACTCATTGATATGAGAGAAGTCTCCCTTGTCCCATCTGGGATGTTTGTGGAACAATTATTATAAGTTTCGACAACATTTAGAGATCCAAAGTTTGGACCAAATCGGTTGCTACGTCTATGAGAAATCGCGCGTACCATTTTAGAGAATATTTTTGAACTTTTGTGTGAGAGGTACCGGAAGGAGTGGACCTATAAACACCACCTTCGAATTTCATCTAATATTAAAAGGAATATTACAATATCCAAAGTGTAGACCAAAGCAGTATTCGGTGCGAGCTCTCCAGCCACAACATATGGTGCCAGAGGTGTTTTTTAAACCTTTCGGGAAGTATGGACTTGCCCCTGAAAAAACTTTTATTTTCGTAATTGAGACAGCGAATGCAAGTTGCTTCAACAAAAATCAAAGTGATTTTAAATCAGGTCTTAGAGTAATTTTATTCAAAATTTTGTGTGGGAGGTACCCGAAGGAGTGGACAAATATAGTCCATATTCGAACCTGCACGCAGAGAAAAAAATATGTTTGATCCAACAATATTCCAAGAGCAAAATATGTATTGTTAACATATTGTTGGATTCCTCATGTAGTATTGTAAATCCAAAAATAGTTTGTGTCAACTGAACAATATTTCTCTCTTTTCTTCGAAAATTTGTTTCTCTTCTCTCGCTATTCGATGCCGTGTTGAAAAAACAATTTTGGTGAGTTGTGGTGTGTTTGTATGACATGCTGTCTTTACCTTTGTTTTTGTGTGTATGTACTTGTGAGACTCTTGTTTTTATTTGTTTCTGTTTTGTTTCATTCTTCTTTCCTTTTCATGTTTGTTATGGTGTTTAATTATTCCTTATGTTGTGGTGGGTTCTTGTGGCTTTTTGTTTGTCTTTGTTGTCAGCCAATGCAGCAAACCATGTATTGTGTTCATCAATGATTGCAATATTATACGCGACATTTATATCCAAGTTATGCGAAAAGTGTATATGAGAAGTATATGCACTCAAATCAAAAATTTCTGGGCTGGTTTTCTGTATTGACAATACTTTTTGTAAACAAAATTAGATTATGATAGTTCCTACAATCGGTATTGTTAACGATTTTAACAATATTGCGGAAATTCGAAAGTTGTTTTTGTTTTCTATGTTTGGAACAAAAGATGGTATTTTTGGATTTGGATTACAATGTTTGAACAAAACTAATTCATTTTTGGAACCAAAACATATATTTTTGTTCCAACAAAAGCGAAAAATATTTTTTCTGTGCGTGTGATCTATATCTGAAAGATATATTAGGATGTGTAAAGTATGGACCAAATCGGTCACACCCATCAAGAGTTATCGTGCGCACAATTTTTTCGAACATTTTTGAACTTTTGTGAGCGAGATACCTGAAGGAGTGGACCGATATGGCTTATCTTCAAACTTTAACTAAGTTTGGTCAAAATATTATGAAGGCCAAATTTTGGATCGAATCGGCAGAACCACTACACACGGTGTCATAGGGGTTTTTTGAAACTTTCAGGCTATTTTCTCAGGAAGTATGGTTTTGCCCCAGATGAATTTTGTACGCCGTATGGGGAGCCGTGAATACAAGTTGTTACAACAAAAATCGAAACGATTCGAGAGCAGGTCCTAAACTGAACTTTTCGAATTTTTGTGTGGGAGGTACCCGAAGGCGTGGACCGGTTGAGTCTATATTGGAACCTCATCTAAGTATGGTAGAAATTTCACGATGTGCAAAGTATGGACCAAGTCGGTTACTCCCTTCAAGAGTTATCGTGCGCACAAATTTACCGCACATTTTCGAACTTTATTGGGGAGGTACCGGAAGGAGTGGACCGATATAACCTGCCTTCGAACTTAAACTAAGTTTGGACAAAATATTGCGAAAGCCAAATTTTGGACCAAATCTGTTCAACCGTTCGCACCAGCCAGCGCACCAGACAGCCAGCCAGGCAGACAGACGGACGAACATTGCTAAATCGACTCCAAATTGCCCGTATGAAAGTGTATATACCCTCGTTAGCAAAAATGCTGAGGGTATAAAAATGCATTTGAAGAAGAAGAAAATTTCGATGACATAGAAGCCGCTCCACAGCCAATATGTCTGAAGAGCCTCTACCTACATACATGTCACATAGTAGTGGTTGTGTGGGTTCGAATCTTTGGCTTTCCTTTTTCACTTGCTAAAATAAATGGTTAATAAGCATGATTCCAACGACAAATTAATTAAAAACAAGTAAGAGAGGGCTATAGTCGGACGGGCCGACCATGTGTTACCCTACACCACTTGCCCTGAGCATTAGTTTATTTATTTATTTTATATTATTTATTTATTTTATATTATTGCGACATTTTATTTATTTATTTATTTATTTATTTATTTATTTATTTATTTATTTATTTATTTATTTATTTTGTTAGGGCCACACACCACTAACCTCGGGCAGCAAAGATACCCAAACCAAAAGTGACACACAACTTACGGGCAAAGCAGCTTCCTCACAACACACTCTTCAGTTACGCACGGAAACCCAGGAACGGCCTTATGATACAGAGTGTAAACGCAGCGAATCACAATGTTGGAAATCACTTGTTTGGGGCAGATGAACAAAAAGCGCCCTTTATTTATTTAATTGTGATTATCGCCTAACCGGAGCATGCAGATAGTTCACACAAATCTTTGATCAACACTCTTGTTGAGGCACCTCTAACACTACACTTATTATTTATTTCTTTTGTTGATAGCCTAGCCGGGGCATAAATAAATTAAACACAAGTGCTGATGTTCATATAGCTTTTTATTCACTTTTCTTTACGGTCTATCACGAATGACGAGATCGAAATATTTGAAATTTAAACTATGCACAAAGTTAGATTCAAAGATTATGGTTTGTTTTACAATTCAATTTGTGTCCACGACAATTAAAAAACAGAAGAACTTGTCCGCTCGTATTCAAGATAACTAATAACTAAAAATTCAATTTACGATCCAAGCATAAAAAAGGAATCAAAACAAAAAGAGAAAAAAATTGAGCACTGACAATTTCTGTCAACCAGTGATGACAAAAACGGAGTTCACGTACGCAGGGTTCGAGATTCCTTTCATCTAGGCCGTGTTTACATAGTTGTTAAAACTTAAACTTTACTTCAACAATTAATTCAAATAACTACAAATGTATTTAAATATAATAACCCCTGCGTACGTGAACATACCGCCTCCCTTGGACGGTCAGTTCCAAAATAACAAACTTCAAGTACAATTCAATTCAGCCCACCTGGGGCAAGTAAATTAATATACATATGTTAATGATAAGTGTTTATGATAAAATATTAAATGAATTCATTAACTACAAGCCCACCTGGGGCAAATTTGGCATGAAAATAAACAAATCCTGCAGGGACAATTTAAACGAAAAACTGATATAAAAATATAAATAACTTCTTCATTTGTCGTTCTCCATGAGCCAGATGACCTCTGCCCGGTTTCCCTCCAGATCAAATTCGATTCGACCGAAGAAGGTATAGCCGAAGATACTATTCTGCATATAGGGCAGACCCTTTTCTTCCCGGGGCAGTCCCAAATAAATCGATTTCGACACATCCCGGCCTAAAACCACCACACAGTCATGTTGTATGTAAAAGGAAGGATCTGCTAAATCTTCCAAGTCATACCTCTTTAAAACCTTCTCGGGGAGCCCACGGCCCCTAGGAGTCTGTTCTGGCGGTGCACCGGCTTTGATGTTTAGCTTCACTGTTAGCGTTCGGACTTCGCTGTGGCGGTCTGTAAGCTGCACCTCCACAAGACCTTCGTCTTCCTGGATCTCGAATGGAACATAAAGGCTACTCTTATAGAAAGTGCTCTCCGTGGCGTTAGGGTCCAAAAGAATCCGCACAACTCGTTTTTTCTCATCTATCTTTGGACGGTGTATAAGGGCTAGGGCGGTCATTTGAAGCCAGGTTTCTTTTGGACTGGTAACAGGATGGAGTAGTGTGTGGTGGTCATACCAACAGCGATGGCATGCCGAGTTACTGCGGCAGTCTTTCAGTGCGTGAGACATCCCGAGACAATTTCTGCAGATTTTGTTCTGTCGTACATATTTCATTTTTTCTTCGGGATGCATTGCCAAGAATGCCCGGCACAGACGAAGAGAATGGCGCGTTTGGCAAATGGGGCAACGGTATTCATCATCATACATCATGGCTGCAGGAAAAAGAAACAATTATTACAACAAGTTTAAGGAAAGATGTGATGCACTGGCTGGGACAATAGGGGTAATTTAGTTAGGTGGATCTGGGTAGCAAAACAAGTTTATGAACAGGGCGTCGTATGATGCCCGATGATGTTTTTAGGTCAACGACTCTTACATGTCCATCCGGACCAGGGTACAATTTCATCACACGCCCTAATCGCCATTCATTAGGGTTCCCCAATTCTTGGGGCAAAGCAACAAGGTCATTTAATACCAAATTTTCTGACGGGCGCTTCCACTTGTTTCTTTTATGAAGTTCCTTTAAATAATCGGACTTCCATCGGCGACAGAATTCTTGCGAAATCACTTTTAGCTTAAGCCATCGATTTAACAACGCTGTTTTGGTAGGAACCGCTTCAGGTTCCGCTGGGGACAAAAGAGATGACCCGATCAAGAAATGAGCAGGCGTAAGAGCAGTCAAATCGTCAATGTTATCCGACTGCGGAGTCAGTGGCCGTGAGTTTAAACAGGCTTCTATCGTTGCCAATATTGTGGTGAACTCTTCATAAGTATGGCGTATCTGCCCGGAAATCTTCTTAAGATGTGTTTTGCAACTCTTTACACCCGCCTCCCATAATCCACCCATATGTGGCGCTGAGGCAGGTATGAAGTGCCATTCTAATTTCTGTTGGCCGAAATGTGAAATGGCCTTTTCCTTAAGGTCCAAGATAACCTTTCGGAAGTTAGCTTTGATCTCCCGAGCAGCGCCAACGAAGTTGCGACCATTGTCGGAAAATATTTTATTGGGACAGCCACGACGAGAGACAAAACGTGTTAACGCAGCCATGAAAGCCGGGGTAGAAAGATCGCTCACTGCTTCTAGGTGAATAGCTTTTGTGGCGAGACAGACAAAGAGACAAATGTAACCCTTTACAATGCGGCAACCACGACCAGAGAAAGTTTTAATCTCGAAAGGGCCTGCATAATCGACTCCCGTGTTAGCAAAGGGCCTGCTTAAAGTCGTCCTTTCCGGTGGCAACGCTGCCATCAGTTGTCCTTGCAACTTCTTACGGGCCAGAACACATTTGACACAATTATTAATGTGGGCTTTGATTAAATTCTTTCCCCGGATAACCCAACATTCTAACCGAATCGTTGCCATCATTAATTGTGGTCCTCCGTGCAATGTTATTTCGTGTATAAACGATATGTAAAGTTTAGTAAACTTACTTTTCGGGGACAAAATAAATGGATGTCTTTCGTTTAAAGACAGTGACATTGTCGATCCTAGGCGTCCATTGGCTCTGATAATATTATCTTTATCGAAAAAGGGTGTGAGTGTATATAAGGGACTTTTTTTATCAATCGGTTTTCTTTGGGACAGTGCGGAGTATTCGCTCGGAAAGTAGAGCTTTTGGGACAAAATTGTTAGATATTTGCGCCCAGCAGATAGTTCCTTAGGGGACAGCCTTGTACTTTCATATTTGTACGTCTTCTTCGTAGCAGGATGAGTGGCTCTAATGAACCTCTCCACATATCCAAAGACATGCACAGCTGTGACAAAGCGGTGAATATGTTGAAGGTGACTTTCTGGATCATTTTTGTCGTCTCCTTTTGGATCAGCAGATCTAGCGACATGTACTTGTGTTTTGATTTCTATGTTTACATCCGGTATATGAACATTCGAGGGCCAGTCTTGTTCGTCTTTTCGGAGCCAGTATGGACCGAACCACCACAGATCTTTCTCCTTTAACTCTAAAGGAGTCACCCCCCGGGTTGCTAGATCTGCGGGGTTATCGTGGGTAGAGACATGTTTCCAATTATCACCCACCATGTCTTGAACTTTGGCCACCCTGTTGGCGACAAAGGTTGTCCATGTATTAGATGGTTTTTTAAGCCACGCTAAAACAATTGTTGAGTCAGACCACAAATATAAAGTATGTTTCTGAATGCCTAGTTGAGGCAGAAAAGCATGAACTAAGTCAGCTAACAAAAGAGCCCCACATAGCTCCAGTCGAGGCAGAGAAACCTTCTTGATTGGTGCAACTTTGGATTTCGAGACCAGTAAATTTGAAGAGACGACATTTCCCACTTTAACTCTTGCATACAAAACGGCTGCATATGCTAATTCGGAGGAATCGCAAAATCCGTGGAATTCTAGTGAACATTCTGGCGAATATTTTACCCATCGTGGTATATTTATTTTCTCAATATCACTATAGTTCGCCAGAAAAGCTCTCCATTTCATCAGAGGCAATGGTTTTAATTGGTCATCCCACTTTATATCCTCTAACCACAGTTGTTGCATGAAAATTTTTGCTGTGATTATAACCGGTGAAAGCCACCCCAAAGGGTCAAACAATCGGGCAATAACAGACAAAACTTGTCTTTTGGTAAACGAAGTTTTGTTACTTATCGTTTCCGTCACGAAATAAAAGGAATCTGAAGCACCGTTCCATCTAATTCCGAGGGTTTTAGCCATACTATTGTCATCAAAGTTTAGAAATTCTTCGTTCAAAAGATGATCTCGTGGCAGGTCATCGAGTAATTCCTTGCAATTGGATGTCCATTTGCGCAAATGGAATCCCGCCGACTTCAAAATGTTAGTTAATTGCTCCTTTGCAACTTTTCCTTCAGGAATGGTATGTATGCCTACCAGGGCATCATCAACATACATGTTTTCTTTCAGAATCTTTGCCCCTATGGGGAACCTTTGTTCTTCATCTTGGGCTAGTTGTTGCAAAGTTCGTAGTGCCAAATATGGGGCACAATTGAGACCGAATGTTACGGTATTTAATTTATAATCTTTTATTTCCTCATCAGGGGAAGTACGATAAACGATTCTTTGAAAAGTGGTTTGATTCGGATTGACAAGTATTTGCCTGTACATTTTAGATATGTCTGCGTTAAAGACATATTTGTACAGACGCCAATTTAATATGAGAGAAATAATATCTTTTTGTAGCACAGGGCCCACATATAATTTGTCGTTCAGACTTTTCCCGGTTGCGGTAGCGCAAGATCCGTTAAACACTACTCTCAGTTTAGTTGTGGCACTTTCCGGCTTATATACGCCGTGGTGGGGCAAATAAAAACACTGTTCGTAGTTCGAAGTAGGTGGTTCAACTAATTCCATATGTCCCAGGGACAGATATTCCTGTATGACCTCGTCATACATCGATTTGAGTTCAGGCTTTTTAGACATTGATTGTTCATTCCTAAGAAATTGACAAAGAGCCACGTATCTATTTGAATTGAGGACCGATTTTGACGGTTCATCAATCTTAAATGGCAAATCTACCATGTACCTGCCGTCGGTGTTCCTTTTAACCGTATCGGCGTATATTTGCTCACATATTTTGTCGTCCTCAGAGACCTTAGGTTTGGTTGGGATTTCTTCGATTTCCCAGAATCGAGCCAATTGTTTGTCAATGGACACTCTCGTACAATGAGACACACTTGTTGTTGTTCTCGGGACCCTGCTGTTCGTTGGGCCAGTAACAATCCATCCAAAGACTGTTTCCTGGGCTACCAACGATCCAAGTATCCCATGTTCCACTCCGCCGAGTAAGATCACTGGGTATAAGTTTCCTCCTATGAGGATATCAACTGGGGCACTTTTGTAGAAATCAGGATCAGCGAATTTCAATTTTGGTAATCGTTTTCTATTAAATTGATCAAAGGAATGTGTTGGAACGTTTCCTGTAACATCAGGGACAACTAAGGCATCGATATCGATTGAAAATGTGGGATCAATTAGTGAAGATATTGTGAATACCGCTACTTTATTGCATCTTGCTAGGCATTCGCCGCCAAGACCGCTAATATTGGCCGCAATCGGCATAGTGGGCAATTTCAGCAACTTCTGGATCCGCTCTGAGACAAACGAATCATCCGAGCAGGGGTCTATCAATGCTCTGACTCTATGAGACATACCATTTTTCACAATTGTCACCCAAGCGGTGGCCAACATTGTTTTACTTGCTACGGAAGTATGGTATGTTCTGATATTTTCAGATGTAGAAGGCATATCAGTGGACTGTAAACTTGTTGTTTGTGAGGACTGAGACACTTGCCTCGACTCTTTCGACTTATTATTCCCCTGCTGGGACATGTTTGGCTTGTGCAAAAGTGTATGGTGATTGGAATTGCACTTAGAACATCTATTTTTACTGGAACAATTTGCCACCATATGACCCTGAGCTAGGCAATTGAGACAGTGATTGTCTCGCTTTACAATAGACATTCTATTTGTAAAGTCCATGCTTAGGAACTTGGGACACGACCGCAAAATGTGATTGCCTTTACACAAATTGCATTTTTGACTACTAACTTTAGTGTGGTGGACTTTGTAATTCTTTGTACGTTCAAAATTGTTGAATTTTTGCTGTTGGGGCAAAGAAGATCGTGAGCTTTGGGGGCCATAAATATCGGATACACTCTCTAGTGCATGAAACCGATCCGTTAAGAAGGTATTTAATTCTTCCCAAGAGGGCATTTCAGTCTTCTTGGCAATTGATTGCTCCCAAAGAGACAAAGTAAGTTTTGGCAATTTTGATGAACATTGGAACACAAAAATTGGATCCCACGACCCAATATCTATCTTATATAGTTTTAAAATCGAAATAGCATTATTGATATCCCTCTGCAGCTTCTTTAAGGCACTCGCTGATTCGTGAGCACATTGGGGCAGGTTAAAAATGGTTCGCAATTGATTATTTATGAGGATCCTCTTATTTTCATATTGATTTTTGAGGTTTTCCCATGCTATGTCAAACCCTTCATCCGTCAGTGGGATATGTTGGATGATCTGTTTCGCTTCCCCACTAGTTTTTTGAAAAAGGTGGTATAATTTTTCAACAGAACTAAGCTTCTTGTTTTTAATATATATTGCCGTGAATAGATCCCTAAAACTGGGCCAGTTTAGGTAATCTCCGTGAAATACCTCTGTATCACACGGCGGGACAGAAATTAAAGAATTTATTTTTGGATTTGACTTTGAACTTTCAGTCTTCAGATTTTCTTTGGCGTCACCGATCAGGGTCAGACATTTAATATAATTTGTATGAGCTTCTACCTTTTTATTTTTTAATGTTGCCTTATCTTTCTTCTGTAAATCAGAGTCAGATAAACAGTTCTTATACGAAGTTTTCCAATCTTCCCATAAACGTTCCACTTCTTGCTTTTCCGCCTCTAACGACATTTCGTTGTAAACTTTGAAGTCGGCTCCTCTGAGCTGTTCTTCAAACGAAGCTATTTCCTCGCATTGGACTAAAAAGTCTTCCATTACTCCCATGACGTCAATGTCAGTTAAACAAGTAAAATATTTTTATTTAAAAAATAAATAATGCGTCGCTGATTCGACAACAAGGGACAGTTTTGCACGAATGTTGTTAAATTCTTAAATTTGATATGAAAATTCAACTTTCTGCCTCAATTTATGTTTCCTTAAACTGGGAAAAGTGATTTTTCAAAATATTCGCTTTAAATCAGATACTTGTTTTAGGAAAAAATGTTTGTCCAAACTTCTTTTAGTTTGCTCCGGAGACAATGTATTTGTTTAATTTAATTTGTCCTCAAAGACAGAAGTAGAAATGTGATATTTAAAAGGCAAAACCAACAAAAAGCTCATAAAATTTGTTTGAGACCGAAATTTATTTAGTATCCAATCAACAATATAAAACTCAAATTTCTACGGCAAAGGTTTTTTAGTGCAGGGACAGATCAAACTATCATGCATAAGTATCACGATATAAATGTCTTTTCAAAATAGTGATATTTCCAATTAGCAATAATAAATATAAAAATATCAAAATATTTCTAGAAACCACTGTGCCAAAAAAACAATATTCCATCAAATGCTTTAACGCAGTATGTATGTCTGTATGTATCTTCTTTAGTTAAGCCACCACAGTAGCGCGAAAAGCAAGAAACTCTTACAAAGCAGAGACGGAGAGAGCGTATGTATGTATGTATGTGTGTAGAAATAAATTTGACAAAAAAAAAAAAACAGCACGCTTCCAATTAACGATGCATTGAGGCAATTTATGTAAAAAATGAAATCAGCTAACTTTTGTGTTTTGTTGTTGTTAAGAGCAAATTATGACTGTCTCATAAACAGTGTTTTTATTCCTCAAAAGTGATGTGTGTCCGCAAAAAGGTACGACAAATATTTCCAAACAAATGTATATAGATATTGGAGAACATTAAAGTATAATAACGTTTATAAAATGTAAATGATTTAAACTCGATTTGTTTTTATTGTTTCTGTTCGATGGGGCATAATAAAATATTGACGATTTTTTTCTGCACTTCGTATTGACACCACTGTTATGTGTTCTCTTTATTTAATAAAGTTTATTAAGGCTTTCTCTCCGGTGTTAAATAAATAAGGGATAGAGCGAGTTGAAATAGATCACAGCAACAACATGACAAACAAATAATCCAGTATGTGTGTATGTGCAACTACTTTTGTATATTAGACTGTGAAATCTCTCATTGGTTTTATGTGTTTGAGGTGTAGGCAAATGACGATGACCTACCTCAACAACAAAGCAAGGAATAGCGGTACACAGTTTTTTGCTTATTTATTTTTGAGCCAAAAAAATATTAAAATTTTTTGAAATTTTGCAACACAGCACGGGATAGGTTGGGGAAAGGGTATGTTGTAGGAGGCAATGGATTTAAGGGCCAGTAATTTTCCAAATGCATCACAATATAAATAGGATTGTGTACATACCTTATCGTTTTGGTTGGTATCGGCCTGAAACTTTGCAAAAACTGGTTCTTGTAGGGATCGTCAGGACCATATGTTAGGGCCACACACCTCTAACCTCGGGCAGCAAAGATACCCACACCAAAACTTACAGCAGGGGAAGACAGGAACAGCCGCGTGAATACAGGAGGTAACTACCAAAACAGACAAATCCGTTTGGTGACACTCGTAGGAGGCAGAAAATCACACACAACACTTTTCGATTTGAGACTGTTCTTAGCCCAGTTGGGGCATCAATAGAAAATAGCACAAGTTTTAATTGGAACAAAACCCGAGGGAACACAAATGTCGAGAACCACACTCTTTAATTATTTAATCGATCGCCGAAACGGGGCATGAAATAATGGAACACGATTTGATTGGTTTTATTTAATAGTTTTATTTAAGTTGCTTATTTTTCAATTCACTTTTATTTCCAGTCAACAATTGTTATTTATATTGAACGAGTCATAAAACTATATTGGAATTCAATAATTAGATTTCTTTTTAATTAGTTAAAGAATGCACAAAACACGATTGAGGGAGAAGTCGTTCGCTCGATTGCCAAAAAACTAATAACTATAAATTTCAACTTACGATCTAAGAAAATGAATGATGGATCAAAACAAAACAAAAGGAAAAAGGGAGCACTGATAATTGATGTTGACCAGTGATGACACAAACGGAGTTCACGTACGCAGGGTTGGGACTCCTTATAATTAGGCCGTGCTTACATAGTTGTGATTATTAAACTTTAACTCAACAATCAAATTTAAGTAACTATAAATGAATTTAAATAGCATAACCCTACGTACGTGAACAAAAAGTATCACATTACAACGATTGCGTTGGCTATAACGAGCGAGTATGGCCCCACTTAACTGGAAGCCCAAGGCTTAGGTGGAGTCAGCAAGTGGAAGAAGAAATCAGAAAACACCCGAATTGCAAAAACATAGCAAAGAAAGAGATGAATGGAGATCTCTGCTTAGTTCGGTTTATGATACTAATGTTCTGTAAGGGCCAGCTAAGTAAGTAAGTAAGTAAGTAAGTAATATTACCGCTAGTATAACTATCGCATAAAAATGTTTAATTTTAATGGCAAAACAGGCCATCTTTCGGAAATTGAATATCCAATGTGAAACATCCGGTCTCATTCCATTGACCTGTAGACTTCGTGGACATATTAGTCAGGGGCACAGACCACGTGAATATTAGGAGATCGAATAAAAACCAAAATTTGTTGTGATAGTTGGAAGACACTCGCCAACTGTGTTAAACATATGGATAATATTATAATATATATTACATTTATCTGCGTTGATATATAAAGGAAAAGCTAACTGATGCTCTTCCAATGTCCAAAATGTATATATACATATATTACCTTATATATGATATTTTATGGTGATCAGTTAACGTTAACCCATGCCACCAGAGCGATCTTTGCTTACATAGTAATTTGATTTTTCACGAAAACGCTCTAAAGGCCTCATTTATGGTCCAATCCATGAAAAAAACGATTTTTACATAAATTTATGATGATCGCTTAACTATAACCCGTGCCGCTTGACCGACCTCCATAGTACTTTGTATGGGGCCAAAGGCGGATTTTCAGGAAATCGCTCTACAGGCCACAATTATTTTCTAATTGATGAAAAAAAATTACCAGCTCATTGTTGTGGCTAAAAAATTAATCATACAAAAATGTATGAAAATCAGATCGTATTTTGTTATAGCTACAATATGTAATTTGTGCCCTAATATTAATATTAAGATACGCACT